>NW_008684229.1:63470-102089 GCF_000695815.1 Acanthisitta chloris
AAAAACCGGAAGCCAAAGCACCACCTTGCACGATATATAGTGCATAGAAAATAATACATCCCATTCTGAGGTTCTGCCTACACTGCTTGGATACCTCCTTTATACAAACAGTCACATTAATAAAGAATGTCTTCCCTTTTAACTACCCTGAAGCTGATTTCTCATCTGGGAGGTTATGAATTATTTTTAGAGGTTAATTGTTATGCAAATCTGTTCATCATGGGGTTCCAGCACCCAGAGAAATAAGAAAACATTCCCTTCCCCAGTGACAGAGGCTCATAGAAGACACCTTTTCATTTCTAAAATCATTTGTAAAGTATTAGGTGCGATATGTTTTCTCAAAACCAAATGTAAGAAACCTATATTAACAGCACTGTGGAATTGAAATTTACAGAATCTCTGCATTGGGGAAAGCTAAGAGTGTATAACGTCCATAATTTTTGCTTGGTCTTGTATGAGGTGTGGAAAGTCTCCTTCTCATCAGATAGGGAACAAGATGAACAGCAAGACAACGGTAACTCAGATAAATGAAAATCACATTACAGCAATTATCAACATTACTCTATGCTGCTTGTTCCTCCTAGCATTTATAATAGACCAATAGTTCCTTTTAATAGTAGGAATAATGACTCTGGCAGTAGAATTTCTGAAATTTTAATAATAATTATCTAAATTGAAAGTTAATACTCAGTTCCAAAGGAGGACCAAGAATTGTTTTCTTTAAATACAAGAAAGTGTAGCTAGGTTAGGAACACAGATCGAAAGATTTCGGTCATAAAGAAACAGAAGGTCATTCTGAGACTGAAGTGTGCTACTAATTTACACAATACACATTTAGTGAAGTACTTTGGAAATAAGAAGAAAAAATGTCACCAAATAAACCACACCACTTAGAGGGATGAAAGATAACTTTCTTTTCTTCAACATCAGATAATTATAGCTTTTTTTCCCCCAAATCTTCATCATCAAAAAAGGTGAAATCATCCATAAATTTCAAGTAGCAATAAATCTAACTTCTGGCAAAAATACAGTGCATTCAAATATTAATGATGGTGCTATATTTTTTTTTCCAAAAGTGACTGCAAAATGTTGTAAGTACTCAATTTATTCCCACATCATCCTGTTCCAAAATCCAGTGCCTTGTAGGGAATAAATATCTTTGTCATGTCAGTGCTGTAAAAAAATCCTTACCATTTAAAGCCTTCTCTTAGCAGACCAAAAGTCCTACTTCTAGGATGCTTCAAAGCCTTCCTCTTTGAATACCCTTCCTGCCAGTCAGAGTAGGTGTTGAGTCTGGGCAATCAAATTCCTCTTAAAGGTATGGACACTATAATACTTGGTAAGGTCCAAGCAAAGTTTGGTAGCTTCCCTAAAGGGAAGTAACTAAAAAACCCCAAAGTAACCTTTAAACCTTTTAAATCTGTATTTTAAATCTACAATTTATGCAACAGTGGATTCTGACAGCTACCTCTTTTTGATCTTGAAAATAATGAGCCATTCTCTATTAAGTATTAAAGTATTATGCTGAATTATTTCAATTTAAAAGAAATTTGCTTTTTTATTAAGCATGCAAATTGTCATTTAAATGGTGTTTGGGAGCAGTAGGGAGCAGAGAAAACAAATAGTTCCTGGCTCTTCCTAATTACTTTGAGAAGGATTAGATGTCTGCTGAATCATTTTGTTACTTTTTGAGCCAATGAAATAAAGATGGTGTTTTAATATGACTTGGGCTCATCCTGAGAACAACATAAATCGGAATGAGAAGAAATTACAAGTAAGGCAGTACTTTGGCAGTGACCACAGATGAAGAGCCCTTAGAACCAGAGTATTATTCTATAAAGAGAAGAAAGAAAAATACTTGAAATTAGCACCTGGATCTCATTTCATGAGTTCCTCAGGAGGAATGAGTCAACAAAAGCAATAGCAGCTGCCCTAGCAGAAGTGGTGAAGAGAAGAAGTCTATATGGGCTAGTTTCAATGTATTTGTATAAAATCTCACTAAAATGGATGAATGCTCTAGAGAGAGATAAAATTGAGAAGCAGGAGTTGGACAATGTCCTCTATAAATATTCATACAATAAATTTGCCTCTGAGTTCTTTGGTATCCTGAACCCAAGTGGATGTCCAGACTCTCCAAAAAGTTGCCAGAGTACCATATAGTCATGGGAATAAAGCCCTACACATCCCAATACCCAGGGACATCAGATCCATGCAGAAAGCTGTTTCTGCTAAAGCTGCAGCTACTTGAAGTTATTAGGGCAGGCAGTTAATTCCTTAATGTGTAGTCTGCTAATAATCTCAAAGTTCCATACTTTTTGAGTCTATGAAGCACAGTCTGCACTACAGTGGATCTGGGTTTTTTGGTTGTAAAAATCAGGAAATTCTCTTGAAAGTTCTCATATGAGCAGCAACTTGTTTTTTTACATGCATGAGGAAGTTAGCTTGTGCTGTGATGCAGATACAGTCAGTAATTGTGCTGAAACTGAACTTTCTACGTTACAAAAAGAAAAATGGCTACTCATGGAGAGTTTTCCACAACATCCCTTTAATTCTGGAAATTGCACGCAGCCACTTTGATGTCTTTCCCTGTTAAAAAATGCCTGAGTTAATCTTTAGACATGTTGCAAAACTCTTCCATTTCTACCAAAGTATTTGTGGTTCTATGAGGGATAGGAAAAAGTGTGCAGGTAGATTTTTTGGGTGAGATAAAACATTCCTGTTATTTTCTATCTGGGCCTTGCAGAAATACTAGAATTGCAGTGGGAGCACTATCGTTGGTATTTTAAATTAAGCTAAGAGCACCTCAACACCTGACTGATCTTTTAACTTTCAGTGGATTAAGGTAAATAATTGAAAGACTAAGTTCAGAGTTTGGAGACATGTCTCCAATGTGAGATTCAGTCAATGTAGAAACATTAAATATGGAGTTCTTGAATTTGTGTGTGTTAAGCATCAATTTGAACAGTGTGATGCAATCTTAGATCAAACGCAATGTGTATAACTCTAGAAATAGAAGAAGAGAAAGCAGCATTATTAAATATCCAACAAGAAAAATTAAAAATATATAAAAAATATGTGGATGAGTTGTGTCCATCAGAAATCAGTTTTCCTATAGGCAAAGCCTTTTTGTCATGTAATTTCTTTATCAGAACAATTTTCATGACTTTCTACTCTAAATTCTATTATTCAATCAGTACAGTTGACAAGTAAAAGTATTTCCCTTCACTGCCTATTTAGCACTATTCTGTACCATTCTGCATGCCAAAGAGAATTGTAGATTTTCCTGGTAAAACTACTTGCAGTTTTACAAGTTATGGGGAATGAAAGAAACACAGCTTGTTTTAATAAAAATATTGACTCACTGCTTTTCAGAGCAAAGCTGAAAGGAAAATTTTCCCTGATCTTTCTTTGCCTCCTATTATTTTAAAAATATGGTTTCTCATTGAAACCCAAAGGGTATCTTTGTTTCAGTCACAGAAGACTTGTTCTTCCTTTGTAGAACATCCCAACTGAGTAATTCATTCCTGTCAGAGCTATCTTGGCAAGAAGAAGGTGGATGCTGGTTAAAAGAAGAGGGCTTAGATCCAGCAAAGCACTTAAGCAAGTGTTTAATTTGTCAGTACTAATTGCATGTTTAAAGTTAAGCATGTGCTTGGTTTGGTGTCTACCTCCATAGCTTTTGGTCAGGAATGATTAGTGTTAGTTGGTAGTTCCCTGACTTCAGAAAAGTCTTTATTTTCATACTGTTTCAGGAGCCTCTTTGCCAAACACTACTATTGCAAAACCCACCTTCATGCTCAGCAGAGAAGCTGAAGGAGGAACAGACCATCACATTCATTCTTTCAGCTTCATCTGAAACAGCAAAGAGAGGACTATAGGGTGAGGCTTTTCTCTAGGTTTTGGCATTTCATGTCTAGCTGTCTGGGCTCTCTTCATGGACAAGGAAGAGAAATAGGCACATAGATACCAGTTCACCTCAGAGTACTTCAGAGAAACATCAAATGGATGCCTGCTTTTCTCCATTAGCTGTAGAGCGAGATAGAGAATTGAAAGTGAGCATCTTAGTTGCAGACAGAATCTAAGGGCAGCTGAGATGAATCCTTTACCACTCCACTCACTGCCTCAGTCACTATTCTTTGGCTTTACTTATGCAATATGCCAGAGAGAAAAACTCTAAAGGTTGAAGTCACATTATACTGAACATTTAAAAAAGAACCTGTTAGGTGTGGTTCTAGAAACTCGTTACATTTCCATTCATGTTCTCCCCGGCAGTGGTAAATAGTTTTAATTCACATAAAATTCATGTTAGCACTAATCTGCGGACTGTCATTCTCAGAATAATTCTCTGTAAAAAGTAAGAGCCATGGTCCCATCTGGTGCACATTTAGAATCCATGGTTAGCTTCCCCATGGCAAGTCCTCAGAAGAATAATCACGATTTCCTCAACCATAGCTATGCACCTGAGGGTTGTTTGGTCATCACTTTCAATATAAAATAGCTGTGCAAGCTCAGCAAGAGGCTGCTCTGGCTTTCCTGATCCTCTGGCAAAGACTTGGAAAAAATCGACAAAGGGCAGAAATCAGTTAGGAGATGAACCATTTGTAATTCTTAAGATTGTTTTCCTCCCACACCAGCAGGTACACATGTGCTTTGTAACACTGTCAGTGGAAAAAATGCAGCTCCTGTCCCTCCTTCCCCAATTTGCTATTGATTTACCAGTTTAAACACATGTTTTGCATTGTAAACCTCTCTGCACATGTAGTAAAACTTGCATTAACATCACAAATAAACTTTGGGGAAAGAGGAACACATCCATGCTTCCATAAGCATTTTCAAAAAGCTTATTTTCCCTGTTGTGTTTGTTTGGGTTGGGGTTTGTTTTGGTGGGTTTTTCTGTTTGGTTGGTTTTGTTTGGTTGGTTGGTTGGTTTTTTGTATTGTGAAAGGTTCTGCAAGGTCATTGAGCATAAAATTGCCAAAGCGGTTACAATTGATATTAAATATAAGGCAGAGTGCCATTATGAAAATGCAAGTCAGCTAACAAAAATTTATGGAGACCTCAAAGGAATCCAGTGCTGAGATTCATTGAGCAATGGGACATGTGGACCATAATGGGGGAAGTATAGTGTGGCAATATGCATATAATGAAGGTTTCCATGTTACCTACCTTGAACCTTGCTATTTTGCAGTGTTATTTAGAGAATTTCACTGTATTTCTCCTCCCCATTCTAGTTATAATCACCAAGAAGGCTGGAAATGATCTAAAGATCTCACCTTAAGACTCTGAGAATGATTTTATTGCCCCAAGACAGGATCAGTTGTTTTTGCAATAAGTAGTAAGTTCTTAAAATCTTCCGTTGCTGGAAGTTCCATGTCCTCCCCCCAAAAAATTACTGAAATGCCTACTGGCAGATATTATAATGTCTCACATCTGCCTTATTGCAAACTTACATATTATTACTACTTTTCATGTCCCACTGGATGGACATTAGGAATGTCAAAGATTCGGTGTTCCAGTTGTATGATTCATCCCACCATGTTTTAATTTCTAATTACACCATAGTTTAAAACTCCTTTTGCTTGTTTTCCATGCTGCCTGCAAGGGTGAAGTGCTTCAGCTGGGCTATGAGACACTTCACCTTTTGAGAGGAGCCCTCCCTAATTCCTTTGGGATTCATCTGCTGCTTCCTAAAGTGTACATGTCTCCTGGGTCTTCTCTGTCACTCAGAAGGACATCCCCTTCCCCCACCAAATCTAGTTTAAAGAATTCTCCAGAGACTTAGAATATTCACAGGAAACTGAATAGTTACATGAAACAGGCATACACTTACTGTCACTGAGGATGGACACCCAGCAAAGATCTCCTTTCCTCTCTCCTTTCTTTGTTCTCCATTTACTTTTCTTCTCCCTTTTCCATTCCTTTTTTTCTTCCCCTCTTGACTGCTCCTTTCTCCCATTTCTTTCTAGTCCTTACACTAAAATTGCTTCAGAGGGTTTTCACCCTCAGCATTATGTGAAAAGCAAATGCAGAAAATACAGAAAAAAACCCCAATAATGCAGAAAGAAATCGTCTGATAAAATGGTAGCTTGACAGAGAGAATGCAGAGTGAAAAGCAAAAAAGAATAGTTTTCAATAGTGTGTTTGGCCAAAATAGGTTTGGAATTGGGACTGAAGAAACAATTTCTTGTTTGATTCTTCTTGTAGTCAAGGAAACAAGACTCTGTATATATCCTTTATAGACTTATAGTTTCATCAAGGAAATCTTAACTCCATCATCAATCTCTTTCTTTTACGGAAACAAGTTACAAGACCTCAAGTTTTGGCCAACTGCCCAGACCATGAGGCTCATAATGTAGAGCCTCCAGCTTGTGTCCAGGCAATCCAATGACTCACAGCCATGCTGGCTGAAGCAGGTCTGAAGATCTGAAGATCTGAAGATGCAAGGGTTAAGATTTGCCCAGCCATGTGTAAAGGGAGTCAGGCAGGACCCGATAGCAATAAATAGGAATACACAGGCTTGTTCAGCAGTTAGTTGACCTCAAATGCTTCCTCAACATTTGGACACTCCCGTGACAGCTCAGGGATCCCAACACCTGTGACAAGCATGGGATGGGAATGCATCATCTTTCAATTCTCCTTTCAGGCATTGTTACAGTGTGAAAATAAAGTCTACTGGTTATGTTGCCAACTCCCAGGACATTATGGAGAGAACTAGAAAAAGCTGTTAGCTCTTTATGATCTTGCCCTGGGTGGGATTTCCAAGGTAAAGGCTCCTTGCAATCTCTTTTTTTCCTCCAGCAGAAGGCATCTACCAGTCCTCTGACAGCAATCTTTCATTGTCTGCCAGTATGGCCTCAAACAGATCTTATAAGTTAAGGGCCCCTTCTTGTTAACATGTGTAAATATAAAAATAACCAATGCAAGTTTTGGGTTTCTTTTTTTTTATGCCTTGTTTTGGTTGGTGGGGGTTTTTTTCATATAAATATGGGATCTGTACATAACAAAAGAGAGGGAAAAGTCAAAGAAAAGAATAAAGGAAAGAAAGCAGGTCCAAACTTGACACCAAGGACCTGACTCTAGTCCCCATAAAACTTAAGGACAGGTATAATTGTCCTCACCTTACTGATATGAGAAACTACCAACCCCCCCACTCACCCTCAGCCATTCTGTCAGAAACTTCTATCTTCAGTCATTCTTGCTGTAAGTTTCTTTCAACTGCAACTGGATCATCCTCCAGATGCTGGGGGATCCTTTTGTCCGCAGAACTCCTAGAGATATAGCCTCTATTTGAAGAAAAGAAGGGTTACTAAATGAACAAAAGTCTTGATAGATTTGTGTCTTTGTGGTTTGTTTTTTAAGGAAACTTGCAACAAAATCTGTGTGCTTGTACATTCAGTGTTTGGGTAT
Organism: Acanthisitta chloris; assembly: GCF_000695815.1. Taxonomy (NCBI): domain Eukaryota; kingdom Metazoa; phylum Chordata; class Aves; order Passeriformes; family Acanthisittidae; genus Acanthisitta; species Acanthisitta chloris. The sequence continues at coordinate 70,878 of NW_008684229.1, forward strand.
TATATTTTCTGTCAAATGTATGACTTTATGAATATCATATCATGATCTCTATGAATGTTTCATTGGGGATTTGGACCTCCACCTGCACACTTACCACTCTTGACCTTAGAGATCCCAAATGTGTAGGCACCATTTGGACTAATTTCCCCAAATCAGCTCCATTTTTTTCATCTTTCTGAGTGTTCATATGGCTTTTAGTTACATGCAGAGTCCTACATGTAGCAAGAGGTGCACACCTTTGCTTAGAAAGGACCAGAAATCAGCCAAGACCGGTGAGGGAATCCCTAGGAATGACATGCTGTTGCTATTAACGTTTGTGGGATTTTTTGCATTGATGTTCTGGTTCTGTCCTTTGGAAGATCATTTCTACAGTTCTGCTTTAGTCATTAAGACATTTAGTCAGTAGACACTAAATTTTAAAAACAGCTGTCAAATAGTACAAAAATAACATCTAAATACTCCGGAAAGCATTTTAATAGTATGTAATTAATCACAGGTTGTGCTCCCTAGGTGAGCTTTTGATCCCAAAACAATAAATCCACAAACCAAGTGCAAACTCAATTTTTGCTCACCAGCTTTAAGAACTGATAAGCACATATATTTTCCTGCTCTCTAATCCTCCCTTGCAGTTTTTATTCTAAGTGACAATCACAAAAATTGCTACAGTAGACTTAATGAAGAAAAGTACCAAGCTTGTATGACAGAAAACTGCAAATTTGATTAAGAAAATATGATCCTAGCAATTGCAGGTCCCGTAATCTCCTAAACTAGCTTAGATGAATTGACTAGTGTGGAAGTGAAAATATATTTCTTGTCACTGCTGCAACTCAGATCCAGATGTTGAGTATCACCCTATTTTCCTTGTTTGTCTTGGCGTACTGAAAGCCAATGTTATCTGAATATTTGAGGCCGATATGTTGTATCTTCATACTGACACTAAACTCTTGGAACCCCAAGAACAAACTTTTGAGATGACTCAGAATGGGAAAGGTCTCATTTTTCAGATACAGGCAATAACTAGTCCTTATTTACAAGCAGAACAAATGACCTATGATGTGAAAAACAACTGCAGTTTATTTGTGGTCATCCATTCTTTCTGCCCAGGTGTGAAACATTTTTATCATATACAGGTACAGTCCTGCTTTCTGGTCTGTCTCATTTTCATTGCAAAACATTTTGTTTACACTGGTGACCCATAGAATGGCTGACTGAGGAAAAGCTCAAAGCTCGGAGCTGCTGCTGGCTGGTTTTTGGCAACCCACTGTTTCCCTCTAGAATGGTTATTTTCTGAGTATTCAAAATTATGCAAAAAGCCTAAGGAGTAGGTGATTCTCTGAACACTGACTCGTGTCATTACCTAAGAAAGAAACATGGAGAACTGCTTGGAAATGCAAACCCTTTAGAAGAAAATCTTTGCACAGAAAGACACTGACAAGATAGCAAGGATGTAGCAACATATAAATACTGGTAACCTGACCATGCTGAGAAAGGGAGAGAGAATGGTTTTGGGATGAAGTGTCAGCTGAAGTGGGCTTAGAAATGTATGCAAAGAAATTACCTCCTGCTGTGTGCGGATTGTTTTTGGAGACACTACCTTGAGTTTTTGAGATGTGCATGCTTACACTTACCACACTGCCAATGTTATGACTGAGCGATGTTACTGCACAGCACACCCACTCGGGTCATGTCTGTCTGAGGTAGACTGCTTTGTAAACTATCACTCACATCAAAAAATGTTACAGCAAAAACAACTGTGAAAAGAGTATCTAGCATTAGTTCTCTCCCTTATCATCTTGCTAGCATTGAAAGTCCCAGGGCTTATTCTTTAAATGTAAGTTCCCATTGCTAGCACAATTAGTTGTGTTTGTAGCAACTAATAGGAAGACATTTGATTAGTATGAAGTGTTGAGAGAATAGTTTTTTCCTCAATCAAATCTTATCCTTTCTCTCCCCTGCTGAGCCTGCATTACAAAGTAAGAAAGTTCATGTGTACTGAATCCTATTTTTTTCTTTCTCTTCCCTGTTCAGGAACTAACCTGTTCAGCACTTTTTCCTGGGAAACCAACTTAACTTCTCAGCAGCCTTCTGACATTCACTCTTTTTCTTCCTTTTGTGTCAGTCTTAGAATCTATGTGAAAACTGGAGGATCTTTAAAACACCTGAAAATTTCTGACATTTGTGACAAGATGAATTCCCATTTCTGTGGCAATGTTGGTACCTGTCTCTTCAACGTCCTGCTTATCTCACTCACACAATAGCAAGGGGGTTTTTTTACTTATACATTAAGACCTGCTTCTGCAAGTAAATATGTGTATGCACTGATGCTCACAACTCAAATAAGCAGGTGACAGAAACAACAGTATACTCTCAGTCTTTGGCAGATTGTTTCTTTGCCATCAATACAAGTTTCCCAAAGGGGCAAACCAGTTTTGCTGCAGCTCTACTCAAGGGTTAAATTAACATGTGCTTCCAGATACAGAATTCTCCCGGAGGGGGAAGTATGTACAAAAAAGAAACAACACAAATATCTGTTATTGTAAAATTCTCAAAGGCAGATGTGTACAAAAAAAATCTTGTTCTCTACTACCATTAGACAGCCCTGGAATCTCTCCAAGCACAACATTTAGATGAAGAGAACATTTTAAAATAGGATTTTAAAACAATTAAATAAAAGAGATACTTTAGAGAGGTATCATTTGCTTTATACTCCATACCCCTTTGCCTGCTTCTGTTAGAATAATAAATACACATTGCAGATGACAGGCTGGTGAAGATATTGTCCAGTAGGGACATCTAGCTTCCACCCAGAGCCTGTAAAGGATTGTTTCAGTAATTTTGAAGATGTCTTTTTCACTGTAACATTAATAAGTGGTTACAGTGACCTAAGTAATAATATGTCCTTTGGCATACACTGCTTCTTTTAGGGTTTTTAATTTGAACTTCAGGTGAAAAGCAATCCTTCAGAAAGTATATTTACAAAAGCACCTCAAAATGTCTCAAGTTTAGTTTGGAATTAAGAAAAAAGGCATATCCTACTCTGGAAATGACCACAGTAAAGAATCTGATAAAAAAATGACATATGTGTTCAAATAAAGACTTAATCATGTAAGCTTCTGGAGCTTGGTCATCTTTCTAATCAGTATGAACAAAAGCAGGAGAGCAACAAGGGGCAGACTGAGCCTTACCCACCTGCACCTGCATAATTGGAGGTGCTTAAGAAGAGCTCAGAGACAGATCTGCTCACAACTTTCCAGCCTTATATTTTCCTCAGACACAAGCAGCTTGTCCCAACTTTTTGACACAACTCACTCCAGCACTGGCAAGATCAGGACCATGCAGTCGGATTGGCTTTGTTGCCTGTCTCTGCCTTGAAAAAATTCTGCCATCAGTACAAGCAGCTGTTTGTCACTGCTATGCAGGGTGTCATTACTAGGAACATGGTTTTCTTTCTTTAAGTCCTCTTAGGGTCAGGCCTCTTCACAGAGTCCGTGTAGCCAAGCTAATGGGGAGGTTCAGAGAAAAGAAAATTAGTCATCTCTGTAACCAATTATTTTCCCCTTTCTTTACTTCTCTGAAGCCAAGATTCATAGTTCAAGCTTCCTTTATTTTTTGTACCCTCATCATGATCTCTTACAAAGTCCCTAAGCTCTTCAGACAGTAAAGATAATCAATTCTCACATGCAGTACTTGAAACTCAAATATTGAGCAAACCAAAATTAAACCCCACAGCCTTCAACGAGTTGTCTTGCTGACCCAACTTGTCTTTTGCATGTATGAGCCAAGGAAAGTCCCATACTTCTTGGAGGCCATCCCCAGGAGACAACACAATCTGTTAACATTCCAACAGAAGTTTTGATCCTATCTCTACTCAAGTCACCTGAAAAATTTCAATCAACTTTGAAGAGTCAAGCTCCACTGCTTAGGACCGGGCTGTGTTTTGTGTCACTTAAGTGATCACTGCTTGTGACTGGACAGCATACCCCTTGGCTGTGAGGGAGGGATGGCAAAGCAGGGTGCCTGGGGGTCCACTCATCTTACAGGTTTCACAGGCAGCCTGCAAAAATGCCAGTAATCACTTCCTGGAGGAACCAGTAACCAGAGTCCTGAAGGATAACTTGTCCAGGAAGGTCCAGTTGTTTCCAAAGTTGTATCACACTAACTTACACTATATGAACAAGGATGGTGTGCAGCCACCCCTTTTGCCCCAGTCACAGCCTCTGACCAGATCCAGGGCTGTACTTCAGGTTTCTCTGCTCTGGCAGTGAGCCACATCTTAAGGGCAACTCACATATGCTGCACCTAAATAGAGCATAGACATGAAAATGGGCATGAAAGCTCTGAATGAAGACCCAGCTAGTAGCTTCACATTCATCAGTAGGTGAACATGTGTGTTCAGATGGCACTATTTTCTCCACTTGCAGTATAAAGGGCAAGTGGCACTCCCTTCAGTCAGTTGTTTGCATATCCCATGAGTCTCATATTAATCTCCCTGTAACAGTCTGCATGTAAAAAAAGGGGTTCCATAGAGTGGAAGTTAAGGAGTCAATGTATTTTATGGCCCCACAAGATGCTGATATATCAATTCTCTCCTTTCCAGCCTCACACAGTGAGGCTGCACACAGGGGAAACTAGATTTTCTTGCTTAGCATAGGGACTGCCATTATTATCATATTTATCATTAGCAGCATGAACACACATGGCACAGCAGCACTTCATCAATATGCATGCTTTATGTGTTGGTGCCCTGCAAGCATGAAGCTTAAAGCCACTGTCCCACTGTCTATAAGTCAACAGATGTAGTGGTGCAAGTCACCCTGGTCAGCAGATGCCCTCTGGAGCTGTTCAGACAAAAGGGACCATGGGCCCTGGGAGATAAGTCACATAAGGTGCAGCATTAACAGGATTTACAGAAAAGGATTCAAAACAGTTGATGCAAGCAGACATTAATAAATATTATTATTTCATTCATAGATATTGGTTTTTCTACTGTCCCTTCAAGGCACTTTACACAGCAGTCAATATTGTGATCCAAATTTTCCTGAAGCACAAGAGCTCCCACAGCTTCAGAGTCCTTCCTTTCCTTCCTTTCAGGCCTGTCTTGCTTTGGCCATTTGGGATGGCTGACTATGTTTTCTCTCGTCCTGAGCAAGGCACTGCACCAAGGACAAGGTGAACAGGCAGGGTGTCTCCCTGCTGCCAACCTGCACCCATTATATACAATGAAAAATAAATGGCAAAGAAATGAAATGACCTGGTGTTATCAGTCATGCAGCATCACTGCTGTTTTCAGAGATTGCACCTTTCTGAACTCATCTTAGGACTCTTCAGCTGCAAAGCCAACGACCTCATTTGTCACCTTGCAAATGCCTCCCTCCTGTGAGTCTTGTGGACGATGTACATCTTTGTTTAACAGGACATCCAGCTTTGAAGAAGGAGGAAAAGATTAGTGATAGTGATGTGAACTCAGAGCAGGCATGAGTCACCTTTCCAGGAGAGCTCAGTTCTGATTAAAGCACGGTTGAAAAATGTGCCTATCCCAAGAATTCCCCTTGCAACATTCCCTCTTAGATTTTCTAGATTATATCAGTGCATGACAAACCAGGAAGGAAATATGACTGCAATTTTGGACAGAGAAGCAATTTTTAAAAGCAACAACTTTTTGAGTGTTAATGGTAAAATCATAAACCTTTGCTGCTTCATTAAAAGGGGCACCAATTCATGTAATGATATTAAAAAATTCTACAGCCTGCATGATACAAGAGATCAAAATAAATGATACAGCAAGTCCCCACTGTCTTAAAATTCCATTGTTGATGAAAGCAAAGTAGATCAGAGACAACTAAAGAAAGACTAAGTGATGAAAAAAGATGGAGATTTATAATATTGCTTTAACAAATCAAATCAAAATTTTAAGGTGCAGCATTGCTTATTTAAAAAAATAAAATTAAAAGCATATTTCTTTATGCTGCTATGCAGGTAGCATAGTGAGAATGAGTTCTATTTTGAGAATACGATGGTGCATCTTAGATGTCATTAACTTGAGCAGGTCAGCAAAAACTGGTTTTGCAAGACTGAGATCAGACAGTGATCTGATCTGTTTTGGAAAAAAAAAATAATTTAAAAGATGAGAGAAAACATTCCGGAACTTTGCAGTTTCCAGAGCCAAAGCAGTTTCTTAAAACATATCTTGCAGTACGTTTTGAAGCTTCTGTGTTCCTAGTAACAATGTCACACTTGAAGGAGCATTGTACTGGTTTGTAACCTACCACATGAAATGTGGTGCCCAGCCACAGGTTAAATGCACACAATGTAATTCTCTTTCCTCCCACTGCCAGTTCTGTCACTACACTGAAGTCCGCAAAAATACAGTATGACTCAGAAAATGTAGGCTGTGGCTAGGCAGAGAAAGTTCATTCAAAATTGATTTTCTTTCAGGCATCCCTGATATTCCCTGTTTCAATTGCTCACCTACTGTATAGTTGAGTGAGCACTTAAGGAAGTTGCAAAGCGATGTAGCCTGTCTGGGACATGAAGGAATGTAGAGCAGGATAATCACAACATCATCAACCCAATTCTCCAAGGTAGCTGGCCAATAATACTGTTCTAATTGAATAACTTATCCACAGCTATTTCCCTCGGGAGAGCCCACGGCTTCGGCTCTCTGTGTAGGCAGATGGTGCAGCATACACAATGAAACCTGTAATTTTCTTTCACTACTGAGCATGTTAACAGTGAGCTGTTTTCCCAGTACTCCTAGCCCGTTAATATTTTATTTTAACTGTTTTCTTCAAGTTATTATGTGCCATGCAGCAGAGGATGGAGAGACCTGTGATACATTTCATATTTATTTTACAGCCAGGTCACTGAGTTACCCCCTGCTCATTAAGGCTTCTGCTTTGCTAATCAACAATTGTATATGTCATCATCAGGTATATGCTGAAATGAAAGTGTCATAATTAAAAACAAAGGTGCCTGAGTCATCAGAGCCCTGAAGTATTAACTAGCAGCAAAGCATAACAAATAGGTTGCAAGTGAATTTCAAACCTGCAGGGCTGTTTTTTAAAACATGCATTAATGAGCATGTGCTGAGCATATTTCTGACTCTGAGAATGCTGTCCTGATCTTGCACTCTGAACTACATGTCTTAGCAATGTACTGCCATCCCCTTGTCCTCAAAGATTGGAACAGCAGCATAATCCTCAGCAGCAAAAGTGGTTGAAAGGCAAATGCAGCCTGGGAGGGCAAGGAAGCAGAGACAGCCCATCAACAGTGTAACAACATGACAGATGACAGAACCAGAGGCAAATCCAGGCCTGCCAGCAGATCAGCCTGTAGAGCCTGCCAACGAGCCAGATGCAGCTACTGAAAAGATATCATCCCTAGCTTAGCATCTGGGTCTTGCTGTGGCCAACCATACTTCATGTGCTCCATGTCCTTACTGCTGACCCCAATTGCTCGGAGAGGCTGGAACAATGAGGAAGAGCTCGACTGCATTTTCTGCTTGTACATACATTGTGGCTATAAAAAATGTCCATCTCTGTACAGTATAATTATCAGTTTGCATTTATTTAGCTCCCCTGAATGTATATACCATTTCTCCTCTCCCACTGCCTTTGAAAAAAAGCTCAGGGATTCATTCTTTGTTTGCCATTCGCACTCAGAAATACACATTTAGCTGCTTCACCATCTCTTAGAAGTAGCAGTACACTGTAAATCTATGTGTGATTAAACCTTGGCATGGAGATCTAGAAGTTCTCATCCCTGGAAAGGTACAGTTCTTTCTGATTCACAAGTCTTTCCAGAGCTTGGCTTGTAATATTAAGCATCAAATAAACCTTTGTCAAGTGACTCAGGTCACAATTAAGTGAAAACTAATTATAGGCTATCACAGAAAAGGTAATTGCACCCATTGTTAGACACTTCCCAGGTCAGGAAACATGCACAGCCTTTCAAAAGTGGCATTCATTCATTCACCCTGGCATCCTAGTCTGACTACAGAAGTGTATTAATAAAGTCATCATTTTTCCTTTTACAGAAGTTGGGGACATTCTTTTTGGATGATCCTACCCCCCTTGAAGTTCAGCACTGCTTTTCTGCATACTAGTAATTGGCTCAGTCAGTCAAGCAAAATGTAAATGTAGATGCTCAAAAGCATCCTGTTGAGAACAGGGTGGGAAAGGGAAAGGTCCCGTTCTCTTATTTTCTCATATATAATAGCTCCTAAGAAATACTTTAAGCAAATGTTTATAAATGTATTCTTCAGAAAATATGCACCGTAGGAAATTATTGATCTGTAATGGACAGCCTTGTTTAAGTCTACATGCATTTATAGAAATGAAACCATATTGTCCCTTTCAGTTCAAGGTAAGATTAATCTCACTTACCTCAGGCATCTAAGTCACACTAGGGTCCCTTTTAAAACCAATGGAAAATGATAGGCACCTTCAGAAGGCTATTCATCTCATCCTAATGCAGGCATCAGAACAATTCATCTGAAATGAATCCTTCTGTGAAGGTATCTATGTCTTTCTATTAATTATAAAGGAAACCCATGGAGACTAGCTTTGAATAGGTTCCTCTTTTTTAGTCTTGTGAGACCAGGTGAGATGTATCCCACTCTTGGTGTTTCTTTGGCTAAAGAGGAATGTGTACACTGAAAAATGGGAAGTTAAAAGAGCATAGGCTTTCATTTTAGATTCATATATATTCTCATAATTAAGAAAGGATTACCAAATAAGCTGAACCATAAAGCTACTTTTCTGTGTTTAACACTACAAAGCTGGAAATAGCACAATTCCCCATATACAGCCTTTGAGCCATTTGCAGTGGGAATATCTAGTTCTCTTAGTGAATCATGCAAAGCTGGAATATCACTCAACACTGATTCCTTCTTCTTTCTATTCATTTATTCAGACAGATAAGAAGATCCCAGATGTATAAAGGCAGCCTGCACTGGAGTACCAGCCTATTCTTCTGTTAGCAATTCCTGTAGTTACTACAGGGTCGCTGAGCAAATGGGATATTGAAAAGGACATGGCATACATTGCAAACCTTGTAATCACAGATGTTTTGAGGGAGGCACTTATGTGATCAGCTCTGCTGAAAATATGGTCCTCTAACTAAAACTGCTTGATGACCCTGTGGATGGTATAAGAATTTTTTTTATTCGCTTAAATCTCATTATTTTTCCTACATTTTGATGAAAAAACGTGATACAAACCAATTGGTTCAAAATCTTTAAAAGTCTCAAAAACCCCCAATACATTCTACTTAAAAATTTTTCAAAACAATTTTTTTTAACAAAATTCAAATTTCATTTAATTTCATTTTATTTAAGCTATGCAAAGAAATACCAACTGTTTTGAAGAAATGCATTATTCAGTGCTGGAATTATTTTTCCGTTTGCTTTTAGCTAGCTGTGTACTCTGTATGACAAATTACTTTATAGGTTAACATAAACTAAATTCAGAACTGCCAGAAAAATTGAAAAAGTGGTTATTCACATAACAGTACTGTGGGGTTAGTACCTTACCTATTGTTCCACTTTTGCTGTGTATAAAGACGATCTTGAAAAGTGATGTTTTTTTTCCTCAGGAGAGTTAGAATATGGAAATTCAAATTTTCCCGCAGCATCCTGTTTTTTGTCTGGGGTCACTCACAAAATCCTCTTAAGACAAACAAGCATGTTATTTCCATTTATTGCTGAATTCTCATGTATTGGAGAAAACTGATCTTTTTGACTATATATAGCTATTTTGAATGTATAGATGTGTCTTTAAGAACAGAGGCAAGAAACTAAGTCATCCACTGCTTTAAAGTATGGAAGGGATGTGGAACTGGCTTTTAATGGAAAAAAAAACACTGCCAAAAACTACAACTGCTTCCATGAGTCAGTGTCATTGTCTTTAGTGCAGAACCAGATGCAAATGGTAGGCATTTTCCAGGTAATTTTAAAAAAACCTGATATTCAATATCAATGCCATGAAGTATGGTTGGTTGCTTGCATGGGTGTTTTCGTCAATACATTAGGTTTACAGAAAAGTACTTTCATTGAAGCAAAATTTGCAGGGGCTTGCCTTACTGCAAGTCCCAAAGTGGGGGAAAGTACCTTGACATCCCTTCATTCTGTTTCATCTCATCTTAAAGATGAGACTCAATGTGCAAGAAACAGCTTTTCCAAGACATGTAGGGCCTGATCCATTTCTCAGTGAGATTAATGGGAGGCCTTTTATTGACTTCAGCAGAGACTGAGGGCAGCAATAAAGATACCTGGCTCACAGTTCTTTCCTCTAACTTAGTCTAGTAAAACATGTTTCCTAAATTCCTTCCTTAAAGACATTCAGTTGTTCTGCTACTGCTGGTACCTGCTGGTAGAAGAATACTACCGAAGTCAGAATGGTGAAACCATTATTTTCTGTAGAAAATCAGTGGAGTTCCCTGCAAAAAGAATAATGACTTACAGCTGGATAGTCCAACAAAAGTCATGATAATTTCCTGCAAATTCTGTAGGATTTATTCAGGCAAGCAGAAAGAGAGAAGGTGACATCCAAATAACTCCTAACTTTGCATCGGCACTACTGGACCAGTTCTCACACTAGTGTAGTGTGAAGTAGCAGAGAGGGTACCCTGACTTATGTGGGATCACCCCAGATCTATAATCAGAAACAAGCAATCATAATCAAAGAAAGACCCCATGCCATGATCCTTCTCTGCATGAAATTAAAAAAATAAATAAATTGGAACAAGAACAAATCTGTCTCTGACCTGTGATTATCTACCCTCTCTAATATTTCTTCCCAGATTTATGATGTAACGATGTAGTAAATACTGCACGTTCTGACTTTAGCTGCTCTCATGATTCTTTGATCACAGTATTCAACATAGTGCAATATGACAGAATGCAATCTCCATGACAGAATGCAATCATATCAGCTAAAATGTGATATCTTCCTAATTTTTATCTAAAGAGTTTGATAGAAGAGAAAAAACATAAACTGTTCACAGAAAAATGTAAGTATTTGGGAAAGAACATTTATATTTATTTATGTAAAGGAATATATATGCATATATATAAATAAATTGCGTATAAACAGAGGGAAGAAAATACTGACAGAAAACGAAGCAAATGAGTTATAAACTCTAAGCATAGGAAAAATAAGTCATATAAGTGAATGCTCCAGTAAAACTCTGTTTTATAAGCAGTTGTGACCTACTCTAGGAGGAGATGTGAAAGCCTGCCAAAAACGTATCGTATCCATCTGTCCAGTTTAAAGTATTAGCTGGGTTTTCACTTGAATAGTTCTCAGCCCAATCCTGTTAATACTTACACGTATTAATAGCCTTGTTCTGTAGTCCAAAATCATCAACAACAAGACTGGAATGATGTGTGAGTAAGATGACATGTAACTAAGATGCTGTGTAGGGCCAAACATGTGCCTAGGCACATGCAGGATTAAGCTGAAAAACTGTAATATATATTCATCATTATGGGGCTAGCTCAATTTTTGGAGGCATAGTGTAAATTACTATTTTGATCTAGATTTCCATGACCTTAAATGCATCATTAGGATAAAAATTTCCATGTTTTTATTCATCACTGCAGTTCTACAAACTTCCACAAGAACAGTGCTTGTATTTCTCTTTCATCCTATGTGTAGAAAGGCTTAAGTTTTGAGACAAATGAGCACAAAATTAAATTTTGCTTCCTACTCTAATGAAATAATATTTGGATAAAATTAGTATTCTTTGAAGAAGACTTGGAATTTCTCCATGGCAAGCTGATTTCTCCAAACTCTTAGCTAGATATTACTCTCTAATCTTTACTGTCACAATCCTATTACATCTTAAGTTCTTCTCTGCACAGTCTGAGGCCTGGTAAGAACAGAGAGGTGAACCATATGCATATTTTGAATTAGAGCAGGACTGCATCAGTTTAAAAAAATACAAGTGATGTTCCCACAGGTAATAATTTTTAAAACTCTGTGTATTTATGGGGTTTATAGCACATCTTTCTGCTCAGCATTTTCCTAGGGACCAGATTTAGTGTCTGGGCTCTCACACCTGGTGCATAATGAATGTTTTTGTTATCCTACCTGATGTCCCTAGTTCTCCCCAGGTCCCCCACTGTAAAGCTAGGCATTTGGCCCTTCCCAGGTACCAATATTATAGACAGTGTAGTATGTGGCACTGTAACAGTGAAGTTCATTTTAGATCCATAGTGCATCTGTGTGTCATCTCCATATATCTGAAAAAATAGTATTCTTCCAGCACAGAGAGAGTTGTAAAGATCAATCAGCTGTTTAGATAAGACTATCATGAAACTATACAAATACTAGAGCAAAGATAAAACGTGTTATTGGGTCATTTAGAGCCTTGCCCAGAGGCTGTTCTGGGGAAAAAAGCAGTATTTCCCTGCAGTGGCCAACTTGCCTGTTAAAAATCAAAAAGCTTTTTCAGCCTCAGAAATCACAGCCATAGTCTTCTAATACTAAATTATTGACACTTAAGAAAGGATCTTAGTTATTCTCCAGAATGTTTCTGCCTATTAAGAGCAACATACAGCAGATTTATAGGATTACACTAAAACATGCAAACTTTATTTAGGAGACTTTTGGTTTTCATGGCAAATATTGCATGTGTAGAAATTTGCATGCTCCTCCGCTATGTACATGTAGCACAGGAGTCATTTATTAGAGGTGAAAAACTAAATTATATTTCTGCTCTCTTTTCTTTCTGCTCTCTCTCTTTCCTACCTAATAAGGATTTTTCAGCCTCCTTGTGACTTAAGACATCTATTGAGATAGTAATGTGTTCTCTTCAGGAAGAACAAAAAAAACCCAGAATGGCAACGTGTGACTCATATCTTCCCTTCTGAATGCCTGCTTCAGATTTCAATGAAATTTTTGCTAAATTGAATATACATACATGGGATTTAAATAACCATTCCACTATGTCCAGTTCTGCTTTTCAGGTGCTTTTGGACTTGCACTGGAAATAGATGTTTACAATGTACATTGTGAAGATTCTTACCTAGGTAGTGTCACATCCACATAGTGTCACATCACCTTTAAGCACATCTCTGGATGAAATTTAGTTTGATAGCCTGGCCCAGATCATCTCAGTGCTTAGCTCTGTGTCTCTGCAGGGCTCATTGATCCATGAATACAGTCAAGGGAATTCATACCAAAGCACATATCTGTCCCACATTTCTGCTTTTTCAGTCAGCACAGATGGAAGTTCAGATCTGTCTGTATAAGCTGTATAAATGAGCCTCCCTAGTCTTCAAGCTACTAATAAAGTGTAGCAGTAAGAAGGTTGTGGTAAAATAAGAAAATCTGTAAACCCTCTGGGTTTTTTCGTTATGCATGGAAAAAGGATCAAAATTGCTTTAGTGAATTACCTTTAAAGACCAAATGCACTAACTTACAAAAATGTAGAAGTCTTTTTTAACTAAAGAACCAACATGTCTTCCTCCCTTCCTGCCAAGCAACAGTCACAGACACATCTCCTTCATGACTTGATAAACAAAATAATAGAAATTGTCTTTCTATCTTTTCTTTGCCATCTATAAGGAACCATATGTTGACATTACTTGTCTAATTTACTATAAACACCCAAAGGAAACAGTCACCATTGTTGTCTGCATTTTCACAATAAACTAATGACTCAGTGGCAACTGAGTGAGACTTCTGCAAAGACACTGCTACACTGAAAGTGGCTGGGCACTCATAATGTGAAACCTAGGAATTTGGGTAGGTTATTTTCCAAGAATTTTAGCATTACACTGAATACTTAACGAGCATTCATGCCTTTTGGTCACTCCTACTGAGATACATCACTATGCAATAATCTCTGAATTTCAGGCAGAAATTTCAGATACTCTTTTCTTTCTTCTGTAGTTTTCCAGCAGACAGTTACTTTGCACGTCCTCAGTATGTACATGAAGGGAAACCAGTGATGCATGGCAAAAAACGGGCTTCAGTATTGCCAGATAATAATTACATTAGAAAAACACCACTTTTCTTGATCTTGCTTCTTTTCCAGCAAAATTAAAAATCACACCTTAGAGAGATTGTTATGGATCTAGCAATGCTGCCTTGCCAGTACACCAACTCCAGGAGGCTCAAGAGACTCAGACATCTTGAGCTGTGATGAATCATCTTGGTTGTGGTTTTTCTTTTAATGTGATCCTAATATTCAGCTTAGTGAAGCAGGATTTTTTCCTGCCCCAGGCAAGACGGCCTCTTCCTTGTGCTTGAGATCAAGGGGCTGTTGAAAATGATGGAGAGTAGACTAAGTAACAGGGAGAAAGTACCAGAAATGTAATTACTGAAAGGTCAAATGAGCTCCTGTTTATCTTCAAACTATTTTTTTACTCTATGAGACAGAATTTAGCTGTGAAGAAAAAATAAAAAAGAGAGTGGCAGGAGACCTACCTAACTCACAGAGCTATTCTGAGGATAGATACATTACAGCCTGTAAGACACTCAGCAGCTGAGATAACGACAACCACAGAATATAGACAGATAGACTTCTTAATCCTTAAATGACTTCTTTCATCCCAGTGACAGGCCTACACCTCAATCACATCTAGGACACCACAGGGAGGAATATGTAGGTTCCTTAACCTTAATGGCACCTAGTCAAAGATGCTTTTCCCATCTTGGATATTTTCCCTGCTATATTACTCTTTTCTTTCCTTTTTTCCCCCTTTATTTTTCTCTTTTTCCTCCTTTTTAAACACCTTCCTACTGTAACATTCAGGTGACTGCAGGATGTTTGCAAGTTTCTGATGTGACATATAATGTGAGATACAAGAAGCTTTTTTGCTCATGCACAAAAGCAACATAAGCCCTTTCTTCAGAGGCTTCAGCATCTAAAAAGATAGAATCATAGAATCATCGAATGGTTTGGGTTGGAAGGGACCTTTAGGATTATCTAGTTCCAAACCCCTGCCATGGGCAGGTACACCTTCTACTCAATCAGGTTACTCAGGGCATAAAAAAACTGAAGATAAAGCATAAATAAACTGAACTGAGATACATCTATTACATGGACAGTCAGGAAACCCTCTGCTGGAGTTGGGACATGACTGGGGAGAGCCATGATGGGTCTAATAGACATTTGGGTGCACTGTAGAGCTGAAGTAATGAGAGGGATGAACATATATGCAGGTATGCCTTCAGATAGCAGGGGAGAAGAGCAGATGTGATGGGGTAGGAAGGAGAAAAAAAGGTTTATTGGCCACATCCTGATAACTGAAAGTTTTAACTGAACATTTCCCACCCCCACCCACCATGGAGTAGCTGGTACTACAAGAAAAAGTGGTGTTAAAAACACACTGAAAGCTCTCTGCTGCCTTTTGCAGAAGATGAATTCAGTTTTAAATTGCAGCTTTATTGTCTGTTGGCAAAGTGACTGCCATGAAGGGATTTAAAACTGTAAGTTCTTTAGCATAGTCAGACATACTTTTGAAAAATGAAGCCCTCTCCTGCTCAGGGGATTAGTTTAACTTTTTATAATGTTCATTTTTGTAATTCTTTACTACTTCTTCATCTTGTGTTTGCTTTATGAGGTTATTATTTTTATACATAGTTTGCTGGAGTCTTAGGAATGCTCAGAGAGACAGGTGTTTGAAATTCTAGGTGTAATAAAGAGACATAACATTTATTAGAAAGGAAGAATTGTGGCATAAATGGGAGTTGCCTTTTGTTGCTTCAATATCCAGTTCAGTTCCCACTGCAGTAGTTGGCAATGACATTTGAAATAGGACTACTTTTTTATGTAAAGAAATACCAACAGTAAAAGCACAGCTGAGATATAGTAGGCCAAGAAGAAGACACTGCAGTTCTGGGTAACAAGGTTCCAGCTCTGCTTGTCCTGTCATGGGCCTGGATGTGCCTTTTGAAGGTATTCACCTTCACTTAGGTTCACTCAGCTCGAGAAGTGACTTGCTCAACAGAGGCCTAGTCAGCTTTTGTGGTTTTCAAACAGCGTCACACAGGGTGTTCCTTTAATATTCATTTCACAGAATTTCCATCAAACTAACTCTCATTTCAGATCTGAGTCACAGATGAACTACTGAATACATGTTAGAAAAACATCACATACTGACTGAAAAATCTGCGTAGCTGGGAAATTTACCCATAACCCTTGGTAGTGCATCCAAGGCATCATTCGCCCTGCACCATTAACTAATTTTATCTCTTGTCTAGCCTGAATTGATATAAGCTAAATGCTCCATTACTGTGTTTTAGACAGTTATATTAACAGCTGTGGTTGATTAGCATTTCCATTGCTAACTTATGGACTGATCAAATCAAAACTTAGTCTCCTTCAGTAAGTTAAACTGACTAAGGTTCTTGAGACTTTCATTATAAGGCATGTTTTCCAATCCTTCCATTATTCTCTTGTGATTTTTTTAATTTTTCAACAGTCTTTCTGAGGAGTTTGCAAATGAACTGGCCTCAGTATTCCAACAACAGTGATAAAAGAGCCAAAGAGATATCCCAACCCCTTTAAAACAAGGGATTGTCAAAGATTTCTGGGAAGAAAAAAAATCTCCATGATTTTGAGAATTTAACTAAGAATTTAACTAGAATGTAAAATAAGCTTTGAATGTTTATTCGCTACTGGCTTTCTCCTAATTTCCTTACTTCGATGATTTTCTCACTTCCATCTGTGTTTGGGACTGTGCATGTATGAGTTTTTAAATATGCTTGTGAAAAAACTGCAGATTATTTTCAGATTTTCTATGAATCACCATCAAGTCACAGACTGTATTTGTACTTGAGTCCCTCTCCCCACTGTTATTCCTTCAGGCAACTTGGCAGTACATCCCCAAATATTCAAGTCAGTCTTCATCTCCATTTCCCCACAAAACAGCTACATACTGTTCTGGTACTATCTGATAGTTGTGGTCTCCCTCTTGTTTTCTCACAAATATGTAATCACAATCACATCTACTAAAAATAGAATGTTTTTACTTGCAGCTAATTTGCTAGTAAGTTAAGACAGCCCAGTCTCACCTATCCATCTCTTTCATTATTAGCTGCTATCTAATCTTCAGATCAGCTACAGCTGTAATTAATAGGGGGTAATGTTCATTTCAGAATGCTGTTAAAATTCTGTACTGATAAAAAGCACTGTAAAGCCTGAGAACAGATCCACTCAGGATCTTGTATATGACACTTGCTTAGAGATGACTTCTCACTCACATATTTGAATGATAATTACCCAGCATTTGCTTCATTTAGCATCCATTGTGCTGATTTTCTCTTGTTTTCATCTTTCATTATAAGGCTGTATACCATCAAATCAAGTGCCTCGCAGAAGCCAATGCAGATATAATTACCTTTATCAGACAAAGTTCTAGCTTCATAAAAAAAAGTATGTATCAAGTTAGTTTGACCACAATTCCTTACCATCAATCTGTGTGGATCAACATTAATTGCATTACTTTAATTTAAATCTTGATCTACTCGGCTCGATATCGTTCCATTTCTTTTGGCTGGGACTGAAGCCCTAATGACAAGGCTGAGCTTCATCTTTCCTTCCTTCCTTCCTTCCTTCCTTCCTTCCTTCCTTCCTTCCTTCCTTCCTTCCTTCCTTCCTTCCTTCCTTCCTTCCTTCCTTCCTTCCTTCCTTCCTTCCTTCCTTCCTTCCTTCCTTCCTTCCTTCCTTCCTTCCTTCCTTCCTTCCTTCCTTCCTTCCTTCCTTCCTTCCTTCCTTCCTTCCTTCCTTCCCCTCTCACACACACACTCTTTTCTGTGCTCTTGCATTTAAAATAGCTTAAAAGAATGGAGGGGAAATGAGAAGCTATTACCTAATCTGTTTTGCAGCTATCTGACCTGTATAATGAGAATACTGACAATCCAAATTTTTCTGAAGGCATTTGAATTCCATAGGTGGAAAACACTCTAGAAATGCAGTGGATTATTGCTAAGTATTGTAGTTGCTGTTCTTAATGTCAGCCTTACAGCCTAAGCACTGCACTTGAGGGCAGTGTCAAAGAATAACCACAAACTAGCAAACAAAGGAAAGAGAGATTAAAAGCTCAGACATGTAGAACCTGCTTCTCTCAGCAACTGTGCCTCAGCCCCTGGACCAGCAGTTAGGTTGGAGGCATGTGGCAAATTTCCAGGTTTTGAGGGCTTCAATTGATGGTCTGTTCTTTGGAGCACTGTCTCCCTAGGCGCAGGAAAAATTGGAAGGTAAACAATTAGACGGCTGTGCTGCACAGGGCTGTGTGCTCTGATTAGGAGATTCTGCCTGACACAGAGGGATGTCACTGCCTGCAGTGGTATCTGCTCCTGTCACTATCGGTGTGTGGCAGGTGACACTATGGAGGATGAAGCTTGGCTGAGCTGCCTACAGAGTTAAAGGGAGGTGATGAGGGGAAATGAAAAAGAGGAAGATACAGCTGACAACTGTAACTAACCCTTCAGTGCCTAAATGAGGGGAAAAGGGGTAGGACAGCTGGATACAGAGTCAGCGTGTCACAGTGCAGCTACTGCAGCTGGATCAATTCTAAGACAAAAATAGCTACTTATACCCTCTGTCACCGCAGCTATTGTGTAGAAGTCTCTCACAGGGTTTGATGATGCAACTAGTCCTTTGCTTCCTCTACCTAGCTGAAATATCACCCCACAGCAATCAGAGCTAAAAGGCTGCTTATGAAAACAACCATCCTCTTCAACACCCACATGGGCACCCTACCACCATTGTTGCCCTCTGAGGAGGGGAGAAGGAGCAGACACTATATGGGTAACCAGAACTAGACAAAGGGAAGCATGGCTGCTGTAGGCAGCTTTTTTAAGGATTCACTTACACTGTACCTAGCACAAAGCAATATATATTGTTAGCCACCTGTCTGCTGGTAGGCACTGATGGTGCTTTGTGTGGAAGAGAGATGCAAATATATTTCAGATACTGTTGACATACCAGTGAGCTAGTAAGATATGTTGGAGAATGGCTATGTCCCTTGGGGACTCACTGCATTAAGTTTGCCATCCCTGTGGCTTGTCTTGGAAAACTGCTTCTTCTTTCTTTTTATGTCATCTTTGGGACTGATCAGGCAGCCCTTATGGAATGTTTCAGCCAGCTATATATTAGACAGCTGATACTACTGGAGTAGCAGAAACACACAGTAAAGATGTGTAAGAATGACCATTCACTCCCTATAAATGCATGGAGTGGTTTATTCTCATTTGTTCTCCTGAAATAGAAAAAAAAAGTGATGCTAAACACTATCAAGCAACATACAATCACTAGGAAGACATCATCTATTAAATTCTATATGAATCTTTGGTCAGGGAAGGGAGTAGTGGATGAATACTCAATACTTTCATTTCCACTGAATTATTTTTCCCAGAATACATCACACAATAAACAGTTCTTCTAGGAATGGAGTTATCACTGGATTCCCACTGAAGGAATCTCAAAACCAAGTAAACTAACTAAAAATTATATTAATCCACAAATATATCGAAGATATTTTGTTAAAACCGTATCAAGCTTGTTAAAAAAAGGAATCCTTACCAGCTTTGTACAAAGACAATTATTTCATGGTGGTCAGGATGAGTCCTGATGATTTATAAACAGATGTCCCCACTGCAGGGAAGACATGCAGAGAAAAGTGGCAACAAGACCATCCTTCAGGCTTGGATATTTTGTAGAAGTGTAATCCCCTGGCAGGGTTTTATTCTATGACTAAGCTGTATTTCTGCTTTTCTGAGAGCCTGAAAGTGTGGTTACTTGATGACTGTGTCAAGATGGTGTGTTTGTAACTACTTATAAGTTGAAGTTCAACAGTGCAGGCGTTACCAAGATACAGAGCCATTCAAGTAAGAAAAAACTTAAAAGGTAATCAACCAGCCCAATGACAAACATTTCTCTGGGGACTAAGGGGAGAAAAAAATTAAATTATTTGTATTTGTCCATCATAGACAATCAGATGTCACTCTGAGACTAGAGGAAAAGCTTAACTGTTTATAACTGGAATCAATTACATGGTTTAACTCTTGAGAAAAAAAGTAAAGCAGCATGTATGTTCAGCCTCCAGCACCATGAATAGCAAAATACCTGCTCTGCCTGAGGACCTTCTGATGTCTTTATATTCAAATTTAGATTTTTGTCTATCATGTCATGTCATTTGCTGCATTGCATTTAACTCAGAGAATCACCATAATATTGAAAATATTTAAATCTTTTGATAACAATACCTATATCTTGCAGTGGTGTTTTGACTCTGCAAAATGCTGCACAAATATTAATTAATCCACCTTATTGATAATTTAGTTCTCCCCTAAAGGGCTGCAAAATGGCTATACATATGGAAGAAGATATTAGAAATATTTTACTCCTTTATTTCTTCTTTACTATTTTACTGTAAAGCACTGAAAAGTAGTTTGGTAATGTACTGTGAGGCACTAAAAGAATAATAAGAGCACATACAAAAACACCATTACAAAATTTTTGCTACTGCTCTGCTGTCTTTCTTAGTGATCCTAGCTGAATGGACTCATGGGGTCAGAGGAAATAGCATCAAAAAGCTGCCATTCTTCAGTAAAAAGTCCTTACTATCTGAACTAAAACTTTAGAAACTGTATTTGTATAAAGGAGGATTTCCTAAAACACCATGTGTGAATCATTGGCTGGTAGTTTGTGAGCAGAAGGCTGCTGTTAGCTTCACCTCTGTCTCACCAGTCATAAACACAGTATTAATAGTACAGGAAACAAATGAGGTTATTTAATTGGAGAAATGAAGAGGCTTAAAAATGCTCAGCTAGTTTACTTTTTATATAAAACCTTATTTGAAAGCAATGTACCAGTAAATCAAAATAAATAAAAGAAAATCCTGGTAGTGTTTATGAAACTCTAGTTCTTGCTTTGGTTCCAGTGAGTTTTAACTCAGAATCCAAATATTGCTAAAAGCTGAAACAATACACCATCTTACTTTTCAGTATCTGGTCCCTGGCAGCTATTTGTTAAATCCAGGAAGTGAGGACACATTGTAACCTTTATAGGATGGAGCTGAACATTTTAAGCTTTGTGTTGTTGATTTTGCAGGTTAGTACAACCAAAAAATCAGCCTGAAAATGAAAGCTGAAAAGAATTTATCATCCTTCTCTCTCTCTCTACCCACATGAAAATTTTACCCCATGAAGCTTGTTGACATGAACAACAGTTCATTAGCACTTCGAGCAGGAAAGGGGATGGAAACATCCAGCAGAGAGCAAAGGACCTAAACCCACCTTTGATTAGTAAAACTTTTTCATGTATCAGTGACAGATCTATTCCCTCTAACATCATCTACCCAGAAATGTTTTGATTACTCATATCTGGAAGTTTCTGCCACCTCAGTTTTATAGAATGTCAAATCAGTACTTTAATTCCCTGAGCAGAAATTTATGTCTGGACAATTTAGGCAAGCACCAGAAATTTTTTAAAGTTTTTAAGAAACTTTATCAGCTTTGTGCAAAAAATAATTGATAAAAAAGTGACTCACTAATGGCCCTGTTGGAGCAGAGATTGGTAACTCATTAACAAGGCAAAGCCACTGAGAATCAGACTTTTTAAAAAAGGGATTAAGTTTACCTTGAAGGGTTTTTTTAAACATAAAGTGTTTCCACTATTTGTTAATAAAATTTTTAAAAAACCTTTAAAAAATAAAAAAGCTTATTCTTTTACTTCTACTTTATTACTTCAGTTTTCTCTAAGATTCTATTTTTCAATGATCCTGATTTTCATGATCAAGACAGGGTTTAAATTCCTATTTTAAGCATTTAGAAGTCTGACATTTAGGTCTAAAGCTTGTAATTGCAGGCTCCCTTTATAATAGAAAAGAGAAAACAGGTACCTCTAGGTAGTGATTCATTTAATCCTAAAATAGGCCTGTTAAATCATCCTCTGGTGGTACCTATTTCTCTGCTAGGGTGACTAGATCAGGCTCTGACACTGAACTAACAGGCTTCTGAAATTAAATCCAGCGGGTCTCACCATGTGGTGCTCATCTTCAAACTAGGTCAGCTTGAGAAGTGCTATTAAACTGAATGGTCCACCAAGAAAGACTGAGGTCAATGTGCTACTCATAAAGTGCTACTAACAACAAGTGAGGCTTTTGGTACTCATTAAATGGATACGAAAGTACTCATAGATGTTGCCACTTCATTTTTGAAAGCACTAAGTGCAGTGTGTATGGTTCACTGTACAATTCAAAACTTCACAAACCTTACTGCAGCAAAAAGTCTCAACATATGGCATTAAAAAAGCGCCAGATTTAGATTAATATGTCTGTGGCACTGAGCAAACCATGGGTCTCTCCATCCTTGAGGTGACAGGGAAATGAGCATGCATTACATGTAACAGCTTTCTGCTATGCTGACTGTATGATCTTTTTTTTTCTTTTTGAAGAAATGTTTCTACATCTCAATATGCTATCCTTGACTCTGTGTGGGAGTTTGTAAGGAAAGGAAACTCTCTTCAGAAACCTGGCCAGAAATTAAGAGAGCAGCATCTGTTAAACACTACAACTTTAGTGCAGCTTTAATGATGTGGGAGTAGCAGATGAGACTTCAGCCTGAGGTGGCAATCCTGAGCTTCCCTAGTTGAACATTGAACAGAGTTAAAATGAACGGAGATAATTTTAGCTCTTGTAACCATGATTTTTGTGCACTATGGTTAACACTGATCAAACTTCAAGTCCCATTTTCAAAGCATTCTTCAGTGGCCACAATGGAGTCTTTTTGAAGAACCAGAGTGAGATTCAGATGTACTCCTGCATCTCCTGGAGCCAAGAGTTTTAATCTGTGTCCCAGTCAAACTGACAAATCAGAACCCATGCCCTGCATCCTCCCCCTGCACTCATTTGTACTCATCTTTCTCTTGTCCACACCACCTCCATTGCTCTGCACAACTGAACTTTACAGTCTGCTTACTGATACTCTCACATCCTAGCTCTCCCTGAGCTGCTGGCCTGTTAAGAAATGTGGAGTTTGAAGACCATGAGTATCCTGTGCCTTCTGTCAGGTTATGGTAATGAATGGCAACTGCTGAGAGTACCCATACCAACATGTGCTTCCACTGCATAAACCATTAAGGGAACCAGAATCTGAATTCTGAAAATGTTAAGCAAGAGCAAGGAGAGTTATTTTTTTTGTTTGTTTGGTTGTTTTTTTAAATTATATTTGAGTCATGGAAGGAAAGGACTTGGACTCTTCAAGCAGCTTGATTTTACTCTCTGCCTAAATGAGAGAATAGCATGGATTCTTCTGTGTATCCTATTCCTCTGAACTTGCTTACCACTTTGTTGGTTTCCTGACAAAGAAACAAAAATTAGAAATCAAATGGAAATAAGAATCTTGAAGTGTGATCAGTTGCAAATTGTTAACTAGAATACACAAACCTTTACAAGGAAATCCAAATCCTCCACTGACATAACATAGTGAAATACTCAAAATCAAGGAAATAAGCTTCCCACTGTGTCAGAGTGCTAGGTAAGGAGCAGAACTAATAACTATCAGTTGATTTTGGTGAAACAATACCTAAGTATGCCAGCTAAAGACCAGCTTCAATCCATAATGCTGCCCATCATGCATTTCTGCTGCCTCATTTCAGCAATGTCTATGTTATCAGAAGCATATGGACAGCCCCTTGGAACAGACCAACAACATATGTGCCAGGAAGAGTGGAGGAAGGTCTGCAGACTGAAAAGGGCACAAGGTATCAATGCAACACAGACTGAGTGGAACAATCATGGAACAACAGTTAGTGATAAGTGAAGGCCACCCAAGTTTATGTTAGTAATTGGCATATTGATTGAATCACACTAGCAAAAGACTGTATGTGAACATAAATAAAGCAATATGCCTTTGGGCTTTGAAGTTTCTACAAGGTTCTTGAGGTTTATACTAAAGATTTATTGATCCATCAAGACCTCAGCGAGCCCTTCCTCTGATCCTTTCTGTTTTCCTCTACTTTTCTTTCACAAAGTGAAGGACTCATGGGATAAGGTACTTGAGGTACTAAAGGGCCAAATGACAGGCTCTGTGAACACCCTTTGAGTTGCTCTGCGGATGTGCAAATAGCTTGGGATGAATAGTGCAAAGACCATTCTACCCTTTACATATTTCTGCTTTTCACTGGCTGCCTCTGAACAGGTTGCATCATTGACCAGTAGAAGGAAATTCTTAAAATAGAAATGGTTATATCAACAAATACATTCCCATTTTCAGTGAGACAAAAATGCTCATCTTTTCCCTGCATTCTTTTGGATTTCACTCTGATTGCTTGTGCTTTTGATACTTCAATACAAAAATAGGTGCCTAGCAATTTAAACTTGGCCTATGTGATGCTCATACTTTTGATGTTTATGCTTCCCAGTCCATACTGTATACATTATTATGAAGACCAGCACTAAAACAGATTAAAGCATTAGACTATGCCAGAAATGGAATTACTCCACAGCAGTGGCCATAAGATGCTGATTTTAAACCTTAATTATTTCAGTTTGCCTCTTCTGGCAGCCCAGTTGCAGTAACTCAGAATGAAATTCTACCCACAGCTTCCTCTGGGTAAGCACGTTCCTTGCACCACAAAACATGTAGAGGAGAGCATTCACAATACATAAGTTTCATTTAGGACCACCAGGCTGTCTCTGTAGTCAATTAAAACCTTTTGTTCCTCCAGAAGGTAAGTCAAAGCAGGAACCAACTGTCTGAAGAACCAGACAGTGTTTTTCAAAGCACTCATGGGGTCTCTGGGACACCCTTGCATAAGTGTTGTGTCCTCCAGAACTCCCAAGAGCAGTGGGTTAGAGGGGCAAGGCAGGCTGACAGCTCTGGTCAGCTAGGAGGCCCACTTAGTAGCCTGCCCACTTACCCTCTTTATACTAGTATTAGGCTTTCTTAGACATAAAATGGCTGAAAATACAGTAAAGAACGATAAAGTGGCATAACTAATATTATTCTTATATATTGTAAAAGCATAAAAGAACAGATGTACTCAAAAATCTCCTACAAAATACATAGTTGGTTTGCTATACCTTGTAGTTGAATTTCTTAATACACACCAAGAATGTAATGCAGGGTATATCTTCCTCCAAATGTTAACTTTCTACTCTTCTGACATTTTAGGTTATGCTCTTCTCCATTCCAGTTGAAAATGCAAGTAAATGCTTCACTTTTAACAGCTTCAATCCTAAGAGAAGTATATTGATTTTGTACACTAAATGAAAGGCATCTGCATTGTTCTAATAGTGGGATTGTTTAATTCATAACAGAGGGTTATATCTCCCATAAACACTTTTGTGAGGTATTATTCACTTGTGTGATCTGGTAGTAGAATGACTAAGAGTATAGTTTTGTATCACTTATCTTTAACCATTTTAAATCTAGCTTGGATACAAAGACATAAGTATTCTCCCTGCACAGACACTGAAGACAGACCACCACCTTTAAAGGATGTTTCATCTCATCCTAGAACAGTGGTATAGGACAGCTGGACTGTCCTAGATGTGACTGTCTCTCCCCACTGATCATAAAATGAGTCTGGATGACAGGACAAGACGTGAACAATCAATTCTTCTGGTAGTGTAAGCCAGGTGATATGAACTCCATTCTATGATGCAGGAGGAAACAGGACAGGATTATGTCTCATGTTGGGAACCATGTGGACAACTAGCTGCATTGCTTAGCCATTACAATCTCAGCCTGTCTTACAGAGAATATTGCTTCTGTTGCTACATACATAATTATTTTAAAAGAGAGAGAGAGAGAAGATGGCAATGAAGACACTTTCCCTTGAATGAGTATCACTGATACCTGAGTCTCCATCAAGAACTTTAATGTTGTCTATAACAAACTCCTGATGGAACCTTTAATAGGAAACCAGTGCTTTGTAATCCTGTGCTGCCTTATTTTGTATCAGATGGCCTGCCTATAGCTTCCACAACTTTTCCCATAGAAGGCTGAATGGCTGTGCTCTAGGTTATTAAAAGACATAACACAAATTTCCTCCAGTTACTCTGACACATTGAACCCAGAAGCCAACACAGTTTAATACAAACAATCTCACTCTTTCACATAAACAATCCTTTAAATTACATATATTCATTCTATAATAAAACATGTATCTCTGTATTACATATATATTTTTTACAGAAAATCTGCCAGTGTAATACAGCTTTTTTCTATGTAACTGTCACATTTATGTAAACTGCATTACAGACCATTCACTGCCTCCATTTCAGTTGTTCTTATCTTCCATTAAAACCTGTGTAAGTTTACCTTGGAGGCTCTTCAGGACTTCAGCTTTTATGATTTTTACTGATGTTACTGGTTTTGGCTTTTACAGGGCACAAAGCAAACTGCTTATGAGCACTGTCAGGATACAGGGTGATACCACAATATAGGGATACCTGTCCAGTCAAACAGGGGAAAACTGACAGTTTGCCTGTGTGATGTAGCTACATAGATACATTCTTTCTAATATAGTGAGATAGGCACAAAGGAACAGCACTTCAATAATGGTGTATGCCCCCATCCGTATGCTTGTATGTTAATGCAGTGTGGAAATCATTTTAGTGTTTGCTATCAGTTTTCTCCAGCCTGGAGAAAATTACTTCAAACAAATGCAGTCCATTTTACTACCTATGTACTTACAGGAAATTCTTGCAAATAAATACATGCTTTTTACAGCATGTGTTACTGGCCAATAGTAAACATGCAGTGACAGAAGCCTTTTTAATGAATGTTATGCTCTAGGTAGCGGCAACACACCAGGGTTTGAAATAAACCAGTTGCAGCCGGATGACAGCTTGGGAAAAGGTGTGTTTTCCGAGTGTCACATAATGCAGTTGGCATAATTCTTGCCAATGATAGCGTAAATACAGCAGCACTGCTTCTTCCAGCTTGCTGGATCACAAGCCCCTTGATCTGCATCTCCAAAGCAATATGTGGCTCTAAAGTATTTTTCACGTCAAATGAGACAGGAGTGTTCAAAGATAGCCAGAACACATAACAACTGCTTTTGAAAAGATTTACACAAGGCATCTTAGGTCATCTCAACCAATACTTGTCAGTACAGTAACTTGTTAGCATTAAATTGATTCTAAGCTTTTGAGGAAAAGTGTCTCAGGTTCCTACAGACTGTGTATTTACATCCAGTTTAAAAGGAAAAGTAAAGCATCTTGGAGAAATGCAGCTTCTGTTCAGCCTCCAAGTGACAGCACAATAGCCATCTACTACATTCAAAATGCCTCTGATATTACAAATTCTGAAAATCTTTCCAAGACCCCACATCAGTCCTGTCACATTTTATAATAAAATGGGTAAAAATAAATTAATTCAAGGATATCGCTCCTCTAAAGTACCACTGATGTCATGAAGGGTTAGATTATCCTTCAACTAATTTATGAGTGACACCACAACATTACATCCTATTGACATCTGTTCAGGTACATAGCTACCCCTTGGCTGAGACACCCAGCCACCTCCTCCTCAAAGAGCTTCTCATGGTGCAAATTGAGGAGCTCCACCAGGCACTCCCCTGAGCACTGCAAACCCCTGGAATCCAGCCCCATGACTAAACTGGTTCAAAGAGCCTTTCCCTCTCCTGATCCTTGCTCCTGTGCAGAGAGCTGCAGCTGTGGGGCATAAATAATAAATAAATTTAAATAAATGAAAAAAATTTAAATACAGACCATTCAGCTAATTGAGTTAGATTAAGTAATAATTGCTCCCCACATCATTGGATATACATGTTATAGAAGAATAGTAAATGTTGCAAATGCTCAAATAAAGTTTCCTTGTTCCTATGACAGTCTTCCAGCACATTTATTGGAGCCTGTTGTATTAGATCATTAGGCTTATTAACATTTTAAAGATAGGGCAAAACCTTTGAAAGAGAATTTTAATATGCCAAGTTGGCATCATCATCTCCCTACACTGACTCTGAACTTGAACTCATTCCAAAACAGTAAGCTTCTACAGCAGTGGGAAAGCCAATCTGAGCTACTGTGTACTCTTTCTCAGCAAAAAATTGTGCATTTCTTCCTAAGGAGTTCCGATGGAACCAAATACTGACATCTTGCAAGCCTGGACTGTGGACTGTGAAGTTTTATAAAATCCAACACCAAGTAATTGATCAACTAATCAATGTATTGAATGAGTGAGGAGATTGACCTTGGCTAGCTGCCAGTCACCCACCCAGCTGTGATTTATCAGGACAGGAAGACAGGGGGATGTCTCTCCTCATACGGACAAGGGGAGAAAATAGGATGAGAAAGCTCATGGGTCAAGCTAAAGACCAGGAGATCACTTGCAAATTACAGTTGTGGGCAAAAGAGGAAAATTTGAGGAAAATGAATTTACTTTATTGCCAATTAAAATTAGATTTAGGTAGTAAAAAACAATGACAAATAATGCAACACCTTTCCTTACTGATTCCCCAAGCTCAGCTTCTTCACTCCAGACTCCTCTGCCTCCCTCCAAGCAGCACAGCAGGATGAGGAATGTGATCAACTGAGTAACAGCTCCTCTCTGGTGCTCCTTCCTCCACACACTGTTCCCCTCCTCCTGTGTGGGTCCTCTCCTCATACTGTTCCACCTCTTATTCCTGCCGTTGTTTACTTTCAGCTTCTTATTTGTTTACTCAGACAAACAAATACAAATTTCAGTCCCAACTTCTGTATGAGGTGTTAATGATGCTCCTACGCAAAAGGAAACACCTTCAAACCCCCAAGGAGTGAGCTGACCAAACATGCCCATTCAGTGCTGTTATACCAGCTGTGCAGTGTCTTCTTCCCAGAGTGAACCTGAGAAGAATAAGTAGCTCATGCCATTTAGAAATCATGCTGTATTGGTTTTTCTTTTAATAGCATTCAACAGCAGCAAGCTGCTGTGGTTAGTTAAGCATCATTTTAAAACCCATTCTACTTCACTAAAATTTTTATGTCATCTCTTGAAGACATTAGCAATGCACAGCACTGGATACCAACTACTTTTTTGATTGTTATTTATATGACTTTATAAAGTTCCCTTTCTTATCTAAACACCTAAAATTCTGTCTTGTCAGCACAAATCTGCTCCCAGGAGGCTCTTGAAATCTGAGTTTAAGCTGGCCTTCTTAACAAGAAATGAGACAGAAAAGCCCAGAAGAAATTGGGGGAGGGGAGGAGAGGGGAGGGAGTTCTTTAGGCAGCTATTTATAAGTTTCTATTTCATGGCAATATGCTGAAGCAGCCAAGAAAAGGGAAGTTGACATTGCAGAAGGTGCATAATCATGTGAGAGGTACTTGTGCTTTGTAACAGGAGACTAAAATATATTTGAATACGCTTTGCTTCTAAAAATACCTGGATCTATTACCAAATCTTTTGGGAGAAGAAAAAAACAATTCCAATTAAGGGTTTATTTATAACAGTCAGATTTCAATAAGACCTCAAATTGCACTGTAAGCTTCATTTGTGACAGTATTTGAGCTTCTGAAAATCACATACATTAGATGAGACCAGAGGGGCTTTAAATACTTTAGTCATGAAATTAATTTTGCAGTTATCGAACTACTGTGAAACATTATGGAATATGGCACACTGCATTATAATGTATCTGAGGTATAATGTATTGGAAGGAGTCTAAAGAAATGCCTATTTAGGCATTTTGTTTAATTTTCAGACTACCACTGCCAAAACACTTGGAGTTTGAGAGATGGACAAGTTACAGCAGAAAAGCCATGTCCTCAGAAATGTAAACAAACAGATTTTCCTATTTGTTCCTTTAAACAGCAACTGCATTTTCAAAAACTCCCACGCAGGTAAACTTTGAAGTGGAAAACACTTAGCTTTGAAATGTTTCTGTGCTGCTTGACATATGCTACTGGATCTCAAGTAATTTTTACAATCTGGACACATTCCTGGAAGGTAGTCTTTCTGCAAGTCCTTATCAATCTGGGCTTGAAATTAAATGTGTTCTCTGTGGCTACTATGCCTATAAACTCAGAGTTCTGGGTGAAGTGGCAGAAATTAAGCCACTGTATTTGAGAAACTATTCTTGCATGTCCAATATGTGGTATATTAATTTTTCTTTTGTTTTCAGAACACAGTCTTTCAGGCGTCCCACCTAAACCGTGCAGAACATAAAATGTCCATGCAGTATCTGGAGTGATTCCACTTACTTATGAAAGACTTAGTTTATTCAGTCAAAACTGGTACCAAATACTGTATTCACTAAGATATAATAATACCTTAGCCTTTTATCCAAACTCTCATCTTGCTCTGAGTGTAAACACAGACCATCTATGAAAGTGGTTTTCTCTGCCCTCTGCACCTTCCATCCTTCCATCTGGAGAGGGGGGAGGGATATGTCTTAGACTGCTTAGTTCTTCTTCCTTAGCACCACATCTTTATTTCTAACAGGACTTTGTCTCGTTTCCCACAGAGTTTCTTTGGGGAAAGTCTCTAATTAATATTCTACACACACAGACTGGAGTGAGATTCCAAGCAAGACTGAGCCTCTATTTCCCACTTGGAAATTAATAAATTGTGAAAATCTAATTTTCCATTGAAGTTACTTATCTGGTTTTCACAGAGCCAAAAAAAAAACCCACAAGTTTTTGCTAATGAAATAGTACTTTTTGTTAAATCTACAAGACTTTTGTGCCTTGTGGCCCTCTTCTGTTCCATGAGCATGATTCCCTGACCAAAATGTGCCATCTTTGCCAATATCTCTGAGGGATTTCTTGCTATGAATGCAATTTAGTAATGGTCATGGGGAAGAGAAAATAAATAAATAATACTCTGTCAATTCAATATTGTTGTTGTTTTCTGTTCTAATACTGGTTTGGAAACCTAATAAGGATGACTGAAGTGAATGCACTTTAGGCTTGTGTTATTTCTGCATTTGCTGAAGATATATCTGTGAAAACTGTGTTCTTTGGGATTTAGAAGCTTCTGAATTAACAGAAAAAGACAGACTGTAAGGTAGATAGTAGGACAGAACAACATCTGATCACAGCCTCAATCGAAGTCCAAGCTGCTTTTTCAAGAGCCTTTGGCTGAGAAGCCAACTCTAATCAAAACTGATGTCTCAGCAGAAATAATATATTTACAGATGAGAATGGCCATGCTGAAAGGAAATGCAGTTTTCAAAACAGTGAAACAAACCACAAGAGAATTTTTTTAAAGTCCATCAATGTCAACATATATTTCAGTATTCAGC
>NW_008684229.1:102111-147090 GCF_000695815.1 Acanthisitta chloris
GTGTTAGCATTCTCAAATTCACTATACAAAAAAATGATAATGCTCTTTAAACTCTGTTCACATTCAGGGATCCTGGCAACTGCTCTGGCCCTTTTCAGGTGATCTAGCAGTGTGCTGAAAGATTCCTTGCAGACATGGTGCCACATCTAGGTGCCACAAAGAGCAACTTTGAGGCAGCCTAAAGGGCAGAATTGTCTGCAGCCCCAGGAACAAGATGACAAACATAATTACAGAGTCCCCTTGGCTTCCCCTTGCCCTGTCCTACATCTTCTGCAGTCCTACACTGAGCACCACTCAGACAGAATCATGGCTTAGATTTAAAAAGTCAATAAAGACCATGGTATCTGAGAGTAGTAATTGTCACATAGGACTAATTCAGTTCTTTAAAGGATGGAGTTACTAGTTTGCTGGGCCTTTGTAGTACAGTGTATTTCATAGCTGACATATATGCCAACCAGTTGACCATAATGTGTCTGGATGCTTTTTAATTTTCCTAATGCAGGTATAGTATCCTATTCCAGTGGAGGAATTTTTAAGACACACCTGAGGGCATGGAAAATCATGACAGAGGGAGGTAGAGTTGTCCCAGGATAGTGGATTTGAAAAAGAGCTTGTCCACTGTATCCCAGTGCTGAGAACCAGACCCTTGAGGGATCCTTTTGGGAAACATAGTTCAAGGAATGAATTACTGGACTGTACAGGTCATCAGGTCAAAATAGTAGGAAGAAGGGGCAGAAAGACAACATTCATTAGTGGCAGCTCATAGTTTATCTTGCACAGACCAGGCCTCTTCAATATAGGCTCCATTGCAGAAGGTGAAACAACTAACTGCCTTTCTCTCTTAACCTCTTGCAGCTATTCTTTTTAACTCAATCTCTGAGAGTAAAGGCAATGACAGCTGCAGGAAAAATAGAATCAGTGAGGTAGAAAGGGAGCATTTCTAGAAGTTGTCATAATTAAATTATAGCCATTACCAGAGTAAGCAGAAAAACTGTAACCCATTCTAGCATACAGATACAAACACAGAATGTAAGCTTTCTTCCTAATTCATTAGTTTTCCCACATTCACATTGCTAATTATAATTACTCCAAAGGAATTATTAATTAGAAATTATTTTGCATTAGGCAATTGGAAGACATCAAGCTCCCATCTGAAATAAAAAATCTGTAATGACATTACAACTACTGCTATGGTTTTACAGTAACATAATATGATTAACTATTACCAAAAATATACAAGTATGACTAAGCAAACTAATTAACAATGCTGTTTAGCATGTCTCCTTATTCTGTTAATACTCTATAAATTGTTCATTCCACAGCAATTTTCTTTATCTAAGGAATATATTTTTCTTATACTAAGCCAGCCACGAGGGCCAACCATGTCCTGGGGTGCATCAAGCAAGGCATTGCCAGCTGGTCTAGGGAGGTGATTGTCCCGTTCTACTCTGTGCTGGTCCAGCCTCACCTTGAATATTGTGTGCAGTTTTAGACACCACAATATAAGAAAGATACTAAGTTATTAGAGAATGGCCAAAGGGCAACGAAGATGGTGAAGGGCCTTGAGGGGATGCCATACAAGGAGTGGCTGAGGTCACTTGATCTGTTCAGCCTGGAGAAGAGGAGACTGAGGGAAGACCTGATAGCTGTATACAACTTGCTCACATAAGGAACTGAGGGGCAGACACTGTCCTCTTCTCTCTGGCAACCAGTGACAGGACCCAAGGGAATGGTCTGAACTTACATCAGAGGTGGTTTAGGCAGTATATTAGGTCTTCCAGAGTGTGACTGGGCACTGGGACAGCTCCCCAGGGAAGTTGTCACAGCCTTGAGTTCAAGAGACATTTGGACAATGCTCTCAGGCACATGGTGTGATTATTGGGGATGTCCTGTGCAGGGCCAGGAGTTGGACTAGATGATCTTCAAGAGTCCCTTCCAACTCTGATTGTTCTGTGATTCTGTAATAAGAATTTTTTGAGTGGCAACATGTTTATAATTTTAAGTACCTTTAAAGGCTTTTAGACTACATTGAGAAGTTCAGGATGGGAGGGATTAGAATTATTGAATGAGAACAACCTGAATAGTGTCCCAAATAAAACAGAGTAAACACACAAAAAGTCACGTGGAAGACTCCAAGATCATCAAGTCCAGCCTTTGACCAAACACCAGCATGTCCACTAAACCACAGCACTAAGTGTCATGTCCAGCCATTAATGTGTAGCAATACAAGCTAGTATATGGTTTAAAAATAACACTTGTCTTTCCAAATTAAATGGTGGAAATTGTTTTGGGCATGACTGCTGGGAAGTGGCAAAAATATTTCTTTGTGTGCTCTTTTCTTCCTTCTATCACTATGCTCCTACGCTTTTCTCCCTAGCTGCACAGGAGGAATCCTTTTCAGACAAAGGTAAAGTTGCACAAAAAGACATACTCTAGTGTCATGAGTGTCCTTGATGGCCATAATATGACCCTGAAAAAAACCTGGATCTGAATGCTACAACCTTCAGGAAGAAAAGCTTTGGAACCTCATTTGAATTTTTTTGCTTGGGCCCATATCTATTTAAAACTATGTTATTGCAAAGTGCTCTAGAATAACTCAAGAGGATAATCCTTACTTAGCAGAAGCATCGCATGATAACTTAATCAGCCTTTTCCATTTGCAGTGTAGGCTGTCTGCATCAATCTACATTGTTAATGATCCCAAAGAGTTCAGAAGGAAGTGTGCTGGGAGGAGGAAGAAATAGCTAAGGAAAATCCCAAGTTTGGGATTCACCAGGAAGACAAACCACAAAGGGGAATATGAACTGTACAGTAATCATGCTAACCCTGGACACTATAGGGACACTGTTTGCCCAGTAATTTAATGCCATTTATCTTAGTATATATCATGCCTAAGACTACAGGATAGAATGTAGAGAGAGTGGTTCTGAGTCTCCGAGACAACTGGATCAGGAGGACAGCCTTTGAGGAGGAGTCTGCCTCAGCTGTCCTACTTCCAATATCAGAAGCATCTTTTGCTGGTAGGATAGGGCTGTGGTGCACTGCAATTTGAACCCTTGCTTTTCATAAAATATGTTGGACCAGGTGGTTGTGGCAGAATTTTCTCCTTTGTCTGTAGCTACACCATAATATGTACAGTCACAGCCATTGGTAAGTGTGGCAAACAGCCTGGGAAGCATGAGAAATCTCACTTTTCTCTCAGTAATAAGGTGTATTGTGAATTCCAGAAATTCAACAAGCAGGGTATGAGAAATTCACATGTCCCACTATGGGGAAGATTATCAAGTGCTTTCTTGATTTGCAAATCCTGTAGCCGTGCTTATTTCAAAAGGTTTATTAGAACTGTAAATTAGTACATTTTGGTGTTTATCAACAGTCAAAGTAAGTAAAACAAATACAAAATTAAACCAGGCTTCTCTGGAGCAAAGCAGTTGGACAGATGGATGAATGAGTGGATGGATGGATGACACAAGGTAACCCCAGTTGTACTCTTCAAAGCATAAGTTAGACTGCAAATAGCACAAAATCAAACTCTCTCCTTAATTTTCTAGTTTTCTGTGCCCCGATAATACTGCTTTTCTTAAATTGCCATGTGCAGTAGCAGTTGTCACTGATAGAACTACAGTTCTTTACAGTTTTGAATAGGTGAGTTACATTTTAGAATTAGAAAAAACAGCATTAAACCAGTCCAGAGTCCACAGGAGGTTTACCTTTTCGACAATGAAATTTTTTGATCTGTTGCTACAGTTTGAGTTACAACAAAGTTTTCTTTTTAAAATCATATCTTAAATATCAAATCATATCTATATGACAAGACTGTCATATTCAAACACATATTTAACATGCATTCATAACTTTAAAAAACATTAAGAAGTATGTATAACACTAATTGTTTTTCATTCAAACTCTCAGAGGCAGGGGTCAGCTCACTGCAGGACACTATAGCTCAAAGGTGCTCAGCACTGCTGTACCATCTTAATCAAAACAGTAGTGACCTGCATGTACTAGTCTCATTCAGTTGCATGTTTAAGCGATGGTTGGCAGTGAACAAGTTCATGTGAAAAGCAGGGTTCTGTGTATGATGTGGTTGAAGCCTGAAGGTAATCTCCCACGGTAGTAAACAGCACTGTGCCATCCTATAGGTTAGCAATTCACTTTTAACTTAGCAATGTCCCAAGAAGTTAGGGTTTACCACGCAGGCAGATAACTGTGATTAGCTGTTCTAAAGGGTATTTTGCATTTGCAGAACCAAAGGTGTACAGACCATGAACATGACATTTTCAGTGATGCCAAAGTGAAAACTTGCTTTGGCTGATGACCTTAAGAAAAATCACTGGAAAGAGAGAGTGTAACAGAGAAATGTTTTGAATTTGCAGTCATGACCCCTGCCCTAAATATTGGTCAGCTGCATGAAAGAAATTGAATGTTCCACAAGTGAAAAGTGAAAACACTGTTTCCCAGTGTGCTGGAACTTCAACCCAGAATTTCTAAAGCTATGTCAGTTGAGTGGTTCTCACTGCAGAAAGCAGGAAAAACTTGGAGCCAAGTATTTGCTGTTTCTGCTATAAGGCAGATGTACAGAAACTTTTGTGGCCCTGTCACCTATTTGAGATTTTACAAAGTTTTATTATTATTATTATTATTACTACTACTACTCCTACTACTCCTACTCCTACTCTAATTATTACTATTGGCCTGAGCTGAGTGTGAGTCAGGGTAACTGATCAACATTAGAAAATGCCAATGCTATGGGTATGTCAGTCATTAAAATTAGAGATCTGGCACATGCTGATGAAGGCCAGATAACCACCAGCTATTTCAAGATTCCCCCCAAAATCAGAATCTGTTACTGCTTACTGACACTCAGGTTTGGAGGCTGGTAGAAATAGAAACATGTGCCAATGATTTCCCTTCCTTCCTTCCTTCCTTCCTTCCTTCCTTCCTTCCTTCCTTCCTTCCTTCCTTCCTTCCTTCTAATCTAAATCAAACCTCTTTCACTTTAAAGCCACTACTTGTTCTCCTGTCACTCCATGCCCCTGTAAAAAGTCCTTCTTCAGCTCTCTTGTAGGCCTCCTTAGGTACTGGAAATGTACTGTACTGTAAGTATAGTACCTTTAGGTACTGTAATCCTTTTATTAGTTTAGTTCCTCTTGAAATTGGTCAGTCAGAACTGTAAACAGTATTCAAGATGAGGTCTAATTAACATCTTTTAAACAGCAGAATATATCTGTAAATTTTACTGAAAATGTCTCACCAGAATGTATACGTTTTCCACAAGTGTATCTCAGCCACCCTATGACAGCACTCAGATGTAGTATAATCAATTCTCTCCATACTCCAGTTTCCTGGTGATGAGTTCCCCCTGGTTCCTCTTCCAATTCCCTCAGCAGAACAGATTCCCTTATCTATAACCTTGCACTTTGAATGTATAGAAAATCATCTGATTTCAGATACTCCTGTCTAACTCCACAGAATCACAGAATGGGTCAAGTTGGAAAGGAGCACTGCAAGTGAGTAGGTCCAGCCTCCCAGCTCAAGTAGATTCATCCCAGAGAACATTGCACAGGATACACCAAGACAGTTCTTAAATACCTTCAGTGAGTAAGAATCCATGACCTCTCTGGGCAATCTGTTCCAGCGTGCAATCACTCACACAGTAAAGAATTTCTTCATGTGCAAACTCTTCTTGTACAATGACCTGCACCTCTTTCATGTTAGTGTTGCCTCCTACCCTTGTAACATCAGCATACTTTTGTTTGCCAAGACTGTTAAATGGCAATAGTAAATAAGATGAACCTCACAGAACACCAAAAATATCCTGTCAGTACAGGCTATTTTGGTTTCTCCTTGAAGCACACTTTATTCGCCTTTCAGTTGTTTCAGCAATCTCCATATCACCTGCTTTGCTGAAATGATGTAGATGCTCTGAGTTTCTTCTATCTATATAAATATATTATTTTTTCCAAGTAAGCTCCATTTGCCACATCCACCTTTGGTGAGCATATGCTTAGCATTATTCTGTTTGCTTAGATGTCACTTATTCCTTCCTATTTATGTCAGATTTATAAGCCAGATGCTCAGATCACTTCACTTTCCCTGAATACAGATCCTTTACTTGCTACTCACTAGTGGTAAGGTACCCTATGCAGTCTGCTAGTTACTTAAAATTTACTCTGTCTGGTACTTTCCTTTTTAAACCACAGATGAACATGACAGTACACACAGGATTT
Source organism: Acanthisitta chloris (assembly GCF_000695815.1). Taxonomy (NCBI): domain Eukaryota; kingdom Metazoa; phylum Chordata; class Aves; order Passeriformes; family Acanthisittidae; genus Acanthisitta; species Acanthisitta chloris. Next base: position 108,342 of record NW_008684229.1, read on the forward strand.
GTTATTCCTGAGCTTAATCCAGAAGCAAGGAAGGATATTCAGCCAAAAAGGCCCTAGCTTCCTGGCCTGCTGCCAGCATCAGATATCCTTCAGTTACTCACAATAGAAGCCTTAAAAAAATTATATTCTTCAGCCTTTTCCCAGATAGCATACCTAAGGATTTTCTCAGAATAGTCCCAAAGCCCTTTACTAATTGTAGCTAAAGAGTCTCCTTAAGGTAAGTCCTAACCTCTCTGGCAGTCACCTCCACTTTGCTTGGTCTGGAACCTTTTATCCCAGCTGTTGTGAGTCAGTCACTGAGCTGCAGCTGGGCAGCTTGCTGCTTTCTGTTAACCCCATCATGCTAGTCCATGGCAGCGTTTATCCAATTGTAATTGCATATACTTTAAATATAAAGACAGCTGAGCTCCCACCTCAGTTGTGGGTTTGGCTTTTGTTGTATTTACTCCTGGTAATTATTGTTGTAAATAAAAAAAAAGTAAAGTTAAATAAATAATTCGGATTGGTACAATCAGACATAAATATTCAAAAATAAACAAAGTAAAGTGATATGTGAATAACATGCAGATCTGAAATACTCCAAGAAAGATTCCTTGGGAGAAGTAGTAGAAATGAGGCTGTCTGAGTGACTTAAAAATTATTTTAAAAAATGGAATACATAGCACAGAATAACTCTACATGTTGCCGAAAATGGTTACCTCAGTTCCATAGCTCTGAAAATGACCATCTGATTTAAAGAGATGGGAGAGTTACAAAATTTTTCGTTATTACTAGTGCCTGCACTGAGAGTAAAAGAAAATATCAGAAGAGAGATCTTTTATATGAAGATTAAAATTCCAATGATTTCATGTCTTGTAAGGATTCTTTTACCTTTTTTTCCCCCTCAATTTCACTTATTTGTGGGGTATTGTCTAACATAAAAACTTGTTTCTTCTCTCTATGGAGCACCACAAGAGTGCCTCAAGGAACTTAGCCAGACAAAGTGAGACAGATGTGTTAAACAGATGGATGCCAGGGAAGTGGTTTGGTTTCTCAAACAATGGATGTGAAGGACTGGGGAGTAAGTGGAACAGAGTCTTGGCCGGATTGAACTAGAAGGGGTCTTTTATCTTATTGCCAAGGAAAGGAAGAAAATTATCTATTCTATGTTGATAAACCAATGCCTTAATTGCCAGTTTTTCTGTCTAGTCTAAGTACATATTCCTCACACTGGCCCACAGCTCAATGCTGCCTTAAGCAGTAAATAAGCACAAAGTGCTGCAATCTTATTTCAACCCTTAAATTTAATGGACTAAACACAAATGCACTTCGTAACCAACAGAATGCAGTAGAAACCATACATTCTTCCAGAGTTACCAGAGGCTGCCCTATGTTTGTCTTGTCTTCCACATGATTGGAGCAAACATGCACATACAGGTAAATGTGCACAGTGTCACATCCACAATACATCTGGCAGTGCCTGGCTGGTAACTTTAGGTTTACCACTTGTGAACTCCATGGTATTTGTATGGAACAGAAGTAGGAGTGAAGTGTAAAAAACAACTTTTGGTCTAATGAAGCATCTGGGAGTTGCACTCTGCATTCAGTAACCAGATAGTTTTGGTGAACCACATGTAGGTCTCATCCAAGTCATAACATCATTGGATTAAATTGCTGCTTTGAAAATTAATCTCCTCTATTGTCTAAAAGAAATAAAAAATAGTTCTTGTCCATCTCACTTAGAATTCCCTAACAAGACTTGTTTATAAAAGGGTGGTTGCTGAATGTTCAATTGAAAATCAAGTCTTTTAAAAGTATGCCTGGTCTGCCACCTAATAATTGATCTTTCTGCAAAATATCAGACACTTTTCAAAATCCTGGATATAGTCATGTGTTCTTAGAGGTAGGATGAGTACTCCTTTTCCAGGCTTCACAAAAAAACTTCTTTACCTCTTCAAATGTGTGTGTCATAAGGTTGTTCCTGAAGTCTTCTTATTGTTCATGTGCTAAGAACGCTGAAGTATGTAAAACTGATGCAGTCTGATCTTTTCCTGACAGCAAAATCTTTTCAGATAGGTCAGAAAAAGGGGTAGGCGAGGAGTATATCGTTTCTGTCAAGGTTTTCAGACACAGGACAGTGCAATTCATTACAAGAAATTAACAGCACCTTGCCTTTATTATCTCTCAGAGATTACATCATGAGCTTTGAACTCACAACCCACTAACAGCTAGGTTGTTACTACAGTTGAATGAAACAAAACAATCTCTATTTCTGAAAACAGATGTTTTTATTCTCAGATCATTCCTACACATACAAATCAAAAGTTCTTAATTGCAGTGTGATGATACCCAGGAATCATTTAGCCACATGATCCTAATATTTCTGTATCTTGAGCTTTTTAAAAAAATATGATTTGGACTGCTTTCTACTGTCTTAGCCAAAAGCCTTTACTTTCTCCAAGGATAGCAGAGCCATGCTTTAATCTAGAGCCACATAGACTATAGCTCTCAGCATCAGGAAATCACACATTCTGTGGCAAGAATCATGGGGAAATAAAAGTGGTCAATAATTTTTTTTTAAAAAAACATTTTCCTACACCTCAAACTTATCAGTCACTTAGTCAGCACCACTGGTTTCCTTGCACCTGCAGTTCACATTACATTTAGGTGCTGAAAAGATAGGCAGGCTTAAAGAAGGGTGGCTAAAACAAAAATATTACCTGTGGAGAGAAAATAAAGGAATAGCCCACGCACTGCAGTCTCTGTACTGAGCTCCCAGTTGCTTCCTGGTGAGTTATACACAAGAACTACACCATCATTAGTGAGCTTTCTTTTAATATCCAGGGTCTACAGGAATGCACATAGGTATATAGAGATGCCTTAGAGGAGAGAAACTTTGAACCGGGCAAGGTTTGTTCCTGTAATTATGTAGGACAGGTATTGGTGACTGCTTAACTCAATAAAAAAAAAAGAAAAAAAAAAGGCTAGTGAAACAATTGTATTTTCAAATACTGGAACAGAATATGTTGGGACATGAGGTTTAAATTACATTTGTAATAGGTGCGACTCCCTGGAAATTACTGAAGAACTCTTACAAGACTTGGTGAGGCAGAGCTTCTGCAGCCTGGCTGGAATTGTCTTTCTCCATTTTGGGACATGTGAACAGGAAATCTATGCTCCTCACAGCTGTAAGACTGTTGTTGTTATTTTGCAGCTTCTCTACATGGGTGTGAGATATCGTGATATTGGAAGCATGATCAGCAGCATCAGTGTGAACTTCTGGGTGTTTTGCCTTCTGTTTGGGCAAAGTAGAGAGCACAGCTTTTTGTTAGATTATATGACTATATAATAATTGTGAGAGACTTAAGTGCATTTTGAGTGGTGAATCAGGCTAATGGTAAAGTCATAGACATCTCTGGATAAAATTTGTGACGTAGATTTTACTGCAACAGCACCCTTTTCACTTTCTTTTCTAGCCTACTTTCCTTTTCTTCCCTTCCCTAGCATCGTTTCCCTTCCTCTCTCCTGGACCTCTTCTTTCTTGAAACCTCCCTGAAATCATCTGCCTAGGTGCTACAGACTCCCTGATTCCCTTTCTGCCCCCTCTTTTTTCCTCTGTGTATCCCTAGTCTTGTTCCAGGCTAACAGGTGAGAAAAGTCAGAAAATAAAAGCAGACAGTACAGCTCATTACTAGTGCCTCAAATGGAATATCCCTTCTTGCGCTCCTAGGTCTTTATGTACTGTTACGTGCCTGTAATAGAAACAACAGGAGGCAAGGTCTAGGCAGACAGGAGGTTGGAATGAGCTCTTCAGAGTAAAACAGGCAAACTACAAAATTTGCTATCGCTTGCTGTCTGTTAACCTAAGCTGTGGTCTACACAGAGTATGTCTGTGTTTGAGGCTAAGGCCTGACCATAAACCTCTCAGATTTTCCAGGTGCCTGAACATCTGCAGATAGCTATATTTCAGCAATAGAATTCTGTAAGTTTCTGGTTTTCTGTAAATGGTCTTTCTAGACCTGCCGTGTCTTATGGCTGGGCTAAAGAGCTTCGTCTCTATTTCATGCCTGAAACCACTCAGGTTTGAATTTTTCCCCTGACATACATGGTCTGGTTGAATTTCCTATGAACTAAGATTTATTTAAATTTTAATAAACCATTTATTTTATAGCATTTTCCCTGGGATTTGCAGCAGATTCTAAAGTGTCGATTAACTTGATAATAGAGCCCTTTCAAAAATAAAATAAAGCTTTATTTAAACAGTCAAATAATCATTTAAATTATAAATGAAGTGGAACTAAGATTATTCCCTGTATTTTCACTTGCAGAAGAGCAGATGAGAAATAATTGGATTGGTTTCTCTTCAAACTGATGGAGGGAGTTCTAAAATATCCTGCCTTAAATCTCCATTAAACAGTTTCAGATGTATTCAGTGGAGCCAGGCATTTAATTTCTAGCCTGCAGAAGTTCCACAAGGATTCTGGGACCCACTAAACACTGGAAAGATGTAGGTTTTCTTCTTGGAATCACCTTTGATAATGAGGCTGGCTTTATTCTCTGGAGATGGCTAATCAAACTAGCAGGGAAAATGTCTGTGTCTCACTCCTTCAGAGATCTCCCCAAACTGTAAGAATGTGAACAGGTTGTTTCCTGAGTGCTAGTCAGCTGGGCAAGAGCCAGCAGCTGGAAAGTGCTGCCACGTACAGCGCTGAACTAGAGATCGTCCAAAGAGAGTAGAAAAATGTTGAAGTGAGAAACAGTGAGCAGAATGGAGACTGAGATTTCAAACTTTTCTGGTCACTGAGGACTGCAAAAGCCTTTTGTCCCTAACCCAGAAACTAAAAAAGAGCTTTCTCCAAGGGTTATATATGTTTTTGTCTCTTCCATATTGAATTATATGGGATTATTTCAGTTGCACAGCAGTAGTCCCTTACACAGGCTATGTTGCCCTAAGGGACGTAGGCTCAGCAAGGGACTTTGGGACACAACAGAGAGATTTAATACACTGTATGAGTTTATTTAGAACTTCTCTACAGCTACAGCTGAGAGATCAGAAATGTGGGGGTTTTGTTTGTATATATATTTGCTCATGTGTTTGCTTGGGGGGGGTGTATAAATTTTTTTTGAATTTACATTTCAAATGCTTTGCAACCAGTCCAAAAAATCTACACTAAAGTACTATTCCAACATTTGTTCAAAGTCTCTAGCTATCAAGGAATTTGTGGAATTTGTGAAATTAGAAGACTATTTAGAGAGAGACCTATGTAATGTGGTGCAAAGGATCTTTGCTCTGCAATGATATACCAGAGTCACTCCACAAATGTCTGCTGTTTCTTTTCCAAGCTTAGTCCTTAAAAATATCACTTTGGCTTGTAGATCACAAACAGTCATTGATAGCCTTATTAAAAGGTATAGATTTTGAAATATTAAATTGTTGATACAATTTCATTTCAAAACGGCACTATTATGACATCTAACATTTTAACCTTCTATTCTTTATTGCCCTGTTCTAACAGGTCCAACAAAAGCACAAAAATTGCCTACAACTATATCCTTTTTCCACCTTTTCCACCTTTCTATCTTTGCTACAGTAATATATTTACTCATTTGCAGCAAGCTACAAAAATGTTGTTTAGATATCCTTGTAATAGCCAGACTGGACTGCTGTTTTACCTTTGGCTTTTAATTTCTCAGTATATTTCTGTTCAAAGATAGACCCCCTGGAGGAATGTTTTCAGTATGTTGTACTGGGAAATGCTTGTGTGTGCACAATTATAGCTCATTACAACAGTGGGTGTTATTTTCCTGACTACTTTCTCAGCCTTCATGTTGAAATGAGATTTCACTGTTATTTTTGGATTAATAAAAAAAGAGGAAGGTTTATGCCAACATCATCTATACTTAGAGGCATGTATGCATCTATGCTATTCTCATATGTATTTGCTAAATATCTAGTGAGAAGAGGACATCAGCATGGCATTAGGCTGTTTCAACAGCCACCTTATTACTTTGATTGCTGTATGTCTACAAGGTAATATTTTGTTGCATTCACTTATATACATTAAACTGCCTTTTATTTTGTTCATGAGACTGATTATACTGGTGGGTTTTATATCTCTCCATGATTAAGCACCAAAAGAACAGTAGAGACTCATTTCAGTTGCCTAAATGCCATTTAGTGCCATTTGAAATGCTCTAGGATACCTGGGGCGTTCAGATGGGGCTGGCAGCCACAGCACTGGATACAGAAATACAGAAGTGCCGTTCTGGAATGAGACCTGGATGCCAGATGGCATACCCTAGAGCATCTCAATTGCTTCTACATGCCTATGCATGCGTAACTATGAGGAGAATCCAGTGAACTTTAAGGCAGTCATTTAATTTAAGCCCCTACCTAAAACTGATGCCTAGATTCAAGTTATAGTCACTGAAGAGAATTAGATGCCTTAGAAACCGACATTTAGGCAGAAAGGCACTTCAGGTCTGTAGAAGCCTCTAGTTACTTGCCAGTCTCCATGAAATGAGCAGTGAATACATGCACTTAAATATGGATTTATCTGTCCAGGTTTAACTATCTAAAGGCTGTAACCATCTACACAACTCTAAAAGTTGGATTCGACTTCAGAGTTCAGTAGCTACTGCTATTTGGGATTACTTAGGCTAATCAGTATAACTGCATGGGCATGGCAGATGAGACACAGGCTCTATGGGTAATCTGTACCCTGTTTGAAACAGCAGCTAGAGACCAAACCACTACCAGATCCTATGGTATTAGGTGCTAGGTGGTTGTGTTTAGATGGCTGTATCCTTCCTGTCATGTGATGTAGGTGTCTAAGCTCTACAGTAATCATTGGAGATCTAGGGCTTGATTCAGGCAACTAAACAAGAGCCTACTGATATCTGAGGTGTCTTAGGTTACTTAAGACACCCTCATCCTCATGGGGCTGGCCTACAAGAGATCCTATGCTTTGGGGAATCAAATGCTTCCTGTTTAGTCAAACAAACTGAGCCTTAGGTCTTTACTCACTATACTGAGGAGCCCAGAACTGGATTCATCTCTCCAGACATGATCTTTCCAGTACTGAGTAAAAGGGAAGGATCATCTGCCTTGAACTGCTGGTGATGCTCTTTCTAATGTCATCTAAGGTACTGTTGGCCCTCTGCCATGAGGGTCCATTTCTGGCTTGTGTCCAATTTAGCACCAGAACCCCAGATCTCTTACTGCAAAGCTGGCTTCCAGCAGGTCAGTCCCACAGCATGCACTGGCTCATGGGGTTATTCCTCCACAGATTTATCCTCACTCTTCCCTTTCTTGAACTGCATAAGATTTCTGTCAGCCCCTGCCTCCAGCCTGTCAAAGATCCTCTGAATGATTGCACAGCCACCTGGTGTATCAGCTACTCCTCCTGGTCTCATATTGTCTGTAAAATTCCTGAGGGTCCACTCTATCCTATTGCCTAGGACACTAAGGAACATATTAAATAGTACTGGACCCAGTATTGACTGAGAGCATTCTACTAGTCACTAACCTCCAGCTGGAATTTGTGCTGCTGATCACAGCCCTTTGTGCCCGGTAGTGCAGCTGCTGCAGTTTTCAATCAACTTCACTGTCCACTTATCTAGCCTGTAGTTCATCAGTTTGTGTATGTGGATGTTTTGGGGGGTGGGCTTGAATGCCTTACTAAATACAAGATAAAGAGCTCACTTACAGCTCACCCCTCATCCACCAAGCTGGTCATCTCATCATAGAAGGCAACCAGGTTTGTCAAGCATGATTTCCCCTTCATAAATCCATGCTGACTACTCCCAATCACTTTCCCATCCTTCATGTGCTGGAAATAGTTTCCAGGATTTGTTGCTTCAACACTTTCCCAGGGATCAAATTGAGGCTGAACAACCTGTGGTTCTCCAGATTCTCTCTCTTGACCTTCTAGGGCAACAAATAGGAGTGACTGCTTTCTCCTGGTTCTCAAGAAGCCCTTGTGATCATCATGATCTTTCCAAACTAATAAAGACTGACTTCACAATTACATCAGTCAGTGGGTGCCTCCCATGAAGTCACTTGTGTATGTCTAATTAATCTCTGAGTTCCCTACCTTGATCTTCATCCTCTGAGGGGAAGTCTTCCTTGCTCCAGACTTTGTCTCTGGTCTCATGGGCTTGGGATTTCTGAAGGTCAGTCTTGACAGTATAAACTATGTTGAAGAAGACATTGGCTGCCTCAGCCTTTTCAATGTCCTTTGACAGCAGATTCCATGCCCCATTCAGCAGCAGTCACATATTTTCCCCATGCTTCCTTCTTCTGACTTTTTACTCTTGAGGTCCCTCAGCCAATACAAGTCAGATAGGTTTTGATTTTTCTTACCACATCCCTTCATGCCTGAAGAATAGAAGGAGTCTGGACAGCTATGCTGGGCTAGGTAATGTTTAAATATAATACCACCCTTCTTTTAGCAGGGCTGTTTCACATGAAGCCTGATACATGGATTCAATTTAATTATCTAAGTTACATAGACTGGAATCTTAGATGTGATTTCAAGCTGCAAGAGCAGCACTTTCATTAGAACTGTTTTCTCCTGTGCATTTCATCCCCTATTCAAATTTACCATGCTGTACACAGGTGTTACATAGAAGAACAGTTAAGGAGAGGGAAAGCCATCCTAGAGTTTGTCATTTGCTCTTGCTGGCTAGTCAATGTGTCCAGGGCCTTTTTGCTCTGCCTCAGGCTCCTAGCAATCTGATGGATCTGGGACACTGCAGACAGTCAGTTGTAACTATAATAGATGCAAAAGTCTGCTAAGAGGGATAGATTTCAGTACAATACCAAAGGCAAATAACATGCAGAGCACTCATAGTATTGTATAGGGTTTAAAAAGAACAGGAAAATACAGGTTTTTACAAGCACATGGCAGAGTAGAAACCATTACAAATGAATACAAGACCACAGTTTTTGTCAGTCATAAATAAAAAATGGCAGGGATATTAAAGCTGACTGTGCTAAGATTCATGTTGAATTCTACCATAAGATAACAGAACTGTTTAACTGGTAATTAGTTTTAGTTAATCAAAATAGACTTTCTGTTCCCACCAATTCATATCAGCTTAGATATTGAGCTAAATTATGCAGCTCTTATATTCAATAATGTTACTGTTTGTATACAAAAGGCTGCATATTTTAAAAGGACAGAATCCGTATCTGTTTATGACGCTCTGTGCATATATTTATATCCAGCAAACCGAATTTTCAGGAAAAGCTCATGATACAGTGGGTGTACCTAGGTCTCACTTGCTTTGCTATATACTATAGATATCTTAAGATGCATGTAGTACTTAAACAGATAAAATATTCTTTGTTCATAAATAGGTAAGACTGTTGAGTTCATGTTCTCAGAGTTAGTCATTTCCCATTCATGAATGCCTTCTTTATGACAAGAGAGATGAAAAATATTTGGGACTCTTGTTTTACCATCATTTTGCAGCTGCCAGCTGCTTCCCCAGGATCCCTGTACTGATGGGAAAAAAATAGTACCTAAACAGGTGCTGATAAGTTGCACATATGCAATAGGAGCACTGCAGGAGACGTCATAGATGTCATGTTCAGGGTACATGTGCAGTGCCACTGATCTGATATGGCCACTAACCTGGCATGCCCAGTCTCCTGGGCCTACATCAACTGATTTGGTGCCCCACACACAAAGCAAGACTCTACGAACATTGATATAAGGTAATTTTTTTTTTGTACATACACAGAACTGTGCAGGTGAGATTTATCTGTTCAGGATTACCATGCCTCCTAATCAGGACTGTGCCTATGGCCTCTTTAAGACAGCCAGTTTTTGTGTGATGAACATTCCTGCCAAGTCAACATTCGAATTTGCCAGAAACTGGTGGCTTTATGCTTTCTGTCACTGATGTCAAATCCAGGATAGAAACCAAAAGGATATTTCTCACTTATACAAATGTGAAGGCTTGTAACCACTATCTCTCATGAACCAAAGTATGGTAGCGTAGAGCCACCTTCCTTTATGCAATATCCAGATACTCTGACACTCACTATTTTTATCCACAAAACAAAATGGCTTTAATCAGTTACTGATACAATTCTGAATGACCTACCCCTTAGCATTGACTGTGATTCTCTATATATGAAAAAGCTGCCTAGCTAGTGTTTTGATTTCTTTCCTAAAAAACATACTTTTAGCCCAATATTAAAAAAAAAGGTCTTGATTTGACTAAGTGGGACAAATGGGCAGCTAGAATGAAAAGGCATATCCACAACATCTGATGCACTTCAGACATAAGCAAATCTGTGCCTGAGGGCTCTCTCTTTTCTAGCACTCCAGCAGACTTCTTTGGGGAAGACGAGAACTTCTGTTTATTCTGCCTTTCATAAAATCATCAAGGTTGGAGGAGATGTCTAAGATCATTGAGTCCAACCGTTAGCCTGCCGCTCTGCTGTAACCCCTAAACCCTAAACCTTATCCTCCAGAATCAGATCCAGATGCCTCTTAAACACTTCCAGGGATGGTGACTCCACATCCCTGAGCAATCTATTCCTTTTAGTTTTTTTTAAATGATTGAGGCATATTAACAGTTGCAGTGCTGTTGCTAGATCAGCTACAGAGAGCAAAATGCCAATTAAAGTTGTTCACTATAGCAGTTGCTTATCTGTTGTTTGCTTGTGGAGAGTGCATCCAGAGCTGAATTCAACCAAATACAGTAGTTGAAGTCTTAGCATCCTTCTGGTCCCCAGTTGCCTCTGCAGAAGATGGCTCTTTATGGGACCTGTGTCCTACCAACTCATTTTCTGCAGAATCTCAGAAACTGCACAAAAGACTTCTAAACAGGTCTAGACATTCATGCATGGGCAGCTCAGTGAACCTACAGAGTGGGAGTCAGCTGCACACTGCAGACAGTTCCATTTAGGCATCTTCGTGTAGGTGTTTACACATGAGTTAGTTAAGTTCCCTTTAGAGTAAGCAAATATCTGTAGTTTGTTTCAGTTGCTCAAACATAGCCATCTGGTGCAACATTAGTGTTCAAGACATATGCAAAAAGCTGGCAGATATGACAGGGAAGACTTTCTGGTTTTTTCTGAAGGAGCAGCTGGAAGCCATGTTTGATAGCTGAGATACAGGTGAGCATCAAAAATCACTTTAAGCACCTCAGAGTACCCTGCCAGATTTTCAGATGCTACTTCATAAAGGCACTGGCCAGTTATTAGTAATGTATCAAACTTACTTGCTGCATACAGATATCCTGACAATCCTAGAATACCTCCAAACTAGACTAGGAAGGATACCCTATGGAATCCCAAATGAAATCTGATGCCTACGCTTAGGCATCTGAATACCTCTCCATTGACTATGAAGTCTTGACTTAGACATCTATTTCATGCATCACCTTTATTTAGGAAGTTAAGGAGGTGAATTTTATCTATAACAGAGAATTATGTGAAACAGCAGTCTGTGATTTACATACCTTCAGGAAGAGCTTCTTTTGGGGCTGGATACTGCTGATCTTGGCTGTTAAGATCTATCCTGGGCTAACACTAATAGATACTTCTATAGTTACTGGAGAGAAAGTGCTGTGAAACATCTTCCAACTCTCTGAATAACACCCTTGGATTATACTAATACTCTATGTCTGCTTTCTCTTTTTCTCCCATACATACCACAAAGCAAACACCAGATGTTTCAGTCTGCAGTGCAGTGCCAGCCCACAAAGCAGAGTAAAAACAGCAAGTAGAAAATAACATACTAAGCTTTTATTCTATGTGTATTTCAAAGTAAATAAAATTCATATGTCATCTACTCTTCAACCTTGGAATGTGGTGTAACTACCAGTGTATGCTGCTTGTGACTTGGCCACATCCCAGTTTTTTTCCTCAAGTCAGGTAGATGAACATTTCAATCCACTTCAAAATTCTCAAAAATGTCCCCATCTTCTTCTTTCATCACTCAGACATCATTCTGTATCAAAATGTTTGCACTGCCAACCCCAGTGTTAGTTGTCTAGTGCTCTCAGCAAAGTGAATGGTACAGGTTCTTTTTTCAGACATGAGTCTTTTCACAATACTGTGGAGTGGGAGACTCAGGAGAGTATAAATTGGTCATTGATTTTAAAACCTGCTCTGTGATGCCTGAGAAGCACAAAGGAGAATAGCCCAGGAGAAATCTGGCTTGATGCCTTCTATTTATTAAATCACAGCTAGATTAATACATCTCTACCCCACCCTATGACTTTGCTCAGGCCAAACTCACATTAAATTCCATTGGTGATTTGTCTTGACTAAGGATTAGAGCCAAATCCTCCAAGGTATTTACATCTTTTGGAAGTACCAGCACCCTCTGTTCTCACTGTATGCTATGTGAAGGGATGGCACTCAGCCATGTCGAGAGATGCTCAGAACATTGCAGGATTAAACCCTCAGAGCCCATAATTCTTCCCAACAGCTTCTAAAAGAGCAGCCACATTCAGTGTTAAAGTTGCTGCTATAGGGTTTTGCTTTTTGACATGTGTCCAAAGCACGCTGCTTGTACAAGAGCATTACCAAAGCCAACATGAAGGTCTTTGTTCCCAGACATTCTTTCAAATCCAGGCAAATTTAGATGGAGCTTAGACACTGGCGCAACAAAGGCTGTTTAACAACCTTGATTTTTTTTGTCTTTGTGCTGCAGAGATGAAAAATGAGTTTAATATTTTAAGAGAAAATTACAGAGAAAAGGTAGCCTTCCCTGTGAAAAGTACTTGCTTCACAAAATGTTATGCATTTGGAGTCTTGTAATGATACAGAGAATGCTGAGGATTAGGATGTGAATCACAAGACATTCACCTTCTGCAATCCATTTCAAAAGAGAAGAGTCCAATATAAATCCTGGGGATTTCATCATCTGCTGCCAACCAGCATTTTTATTCATGAAATATTGTTAGCACTGTAACAGGTAGATGTGTTGAGCCAGATCCACAATCAGTGTAAATCAATACATCTCTACTAAACCACTGAGAAATGACTCCCATTTACAGCAGCTGGGAAACTAATGCTCTGTCTTTAGACATTAACGTGGCTTGGCAATGGAAAACTTTGTAAATATTACTGCTAAGTCTTATACTGCTCTTAATAAAGAGCTATTTAAGTTGTGATGACTGTTTAATACAGATTGTATTTGAAAACATAATCAAAGCACACAGGTTTACATGCATTTTAGTGAGTTTGTGTTTTATTCTGACTGGTGTGAATCGGCCAGAGGAAAGAGTTAGAGATGCCCTTCAATGTCAGCATGGGAGGAAACTGGAAGAATGATCCTTATAACTAGCAAATTCAGTGCATCCTCTGAAGATCACATCACAAAAAGCAGGTGCAGTCACACAGCTGCGAAGACATCTTTCCATAGTCATGCTGAAACTACTTCTGCCTTGGAGGTCTTTGGGTGATTTAAGAGGTGCAGTGGTTTCTTGTAGTTGCTATGCCAAGGCAGGATTTAAATTATTAAAACAGAGAGAAAGAGCATATTCCAGCATGCATTAGGGGCATTAAGTCTGCCAAAGAATCTTCCTTATAGACAGCATTACCTGAGACGGCAAAGGTAGTATTATTTTAATAATTTTAAATATGGGGGGGAAAAGTCAGACAGATGGAGTTCCATCATAGATGTGTATCTCTGTAACTGATAGATTTGAAACTTCAACCAGCAACCAGTGGCTTGAGTTCCTGTCATTGCTTGTTCCATGGTGTTTGCCAGGGTCATAACTATTTGTCGTGGTTTAACCCCAGCCAGCAGCCAAGAACCACACAGCCACTCACACACTCCCCCATCAACGGGATGGGGGAGAGAATCAGAAGGCTAAAAGCTACAAAAACTCATGGTTTGAGATAAAGACAGTTTAATAGAGAAAGCAAAAGCTGCACAAATAAGCATACAAAAGCAAGGAATTAATTCACTGCTGCCCAAAGACCGGAGGTGTTTAGCCATCTCCAGGAGAGCAGGGCCCATCACGCGTAACGGTTCCTTGGGAAGACAAACGCCATCACTCCAGATGTCCCCCATTCCTCCTTCTTCCTCCTTCTTCCTCCCATCTTATATACTGAGCATGATGTCATATGGTATGGAATATCCCTTTGGTCAGTTTGAGTCACCTGTCCCAGCTGTGTCTCCTCCCAATCTCCCATGCATCCCCAACTTCCTTGCCAGCATGGCAGTACAGAAAACAGCAACGGTCTTGACTCTGCATAAGCTCTGCTCAGCAATAACAAAAACATCTGTGCATTATCAACTCTGTGTTCTGCACAAAACCCAAACACAGCCCCATACTAGCCACTGTGAAGAAAGTTAACTCTACTTCAGCTCAAACCAGCACACTGTTTCAGACCATGGTTGTCGCCATCTGAAAAATCTGCCCTCCGACCAAATAAAGTGAGCCAGCAGAACCTGCCCTCTGGGTTCAGTGCTTTCAAATTGGCAGGTTGTGAAAAGAAATCTCTCCATTTATACAAGAACCATGTGCATCTCCAATTACATTTTGTATTTAGGCCATACACATTGGTTTATTAGGTGAACTCACCAAATCATAGAATCATAGAATGGTTTACATTGGAAAGGACCTTAAAGATCATCTAGTTCCACCCCCCCCTGCTATGGGCAGGGACACCTTTCTCTAGACCACATTGCTCAGAGCCTCATTCAACCCGTCTTTGAACATTTCCAGAGATGGGGCATCCCAAGCTTCTTGGGGCATTTTGTGCCAGTACCTCACTGCCCTCATAGTGAAGAACTTTAGCCTAATATCTAATCTAAACCTACCCTCTTTCAGTTTCTAATCATTACTCCTTGTCTTAACACTACATTCCCTTGTAAAAGTTCCTCTCCAGCTCTCTCATAGGCTCCCTTTGGGTACTGGAAGGATGCTATAAGGTCTTCTGAGAGTCTTCTCCAGACTGAGCAAGCCCAGTTCTCTCAGACTCTCTTCACAGGAGAGGTGCTCCATTCCTCTGTTCACCTTCACAGCCCTTCTCTGGACCCACACCAGCAGGTCCACATCCTTCTTATATTAGGGGTCCCAGAGTTGTGAGACTTCAGGTGGGGTCTCACAAGAGAGATAATCCACAATAATCCTGGCGGGGTCTCACAAGGGTGGAGTAGAGGGGCAGAATCACCTTCCTTGATGTGCTGCTTTTGGTGCAGCCCAGGATACGTTTGGCTTTCTGGGCTGCAAGTGCACCTTGCCAGCTCATGTTGAGCTTCTCATCAGCCTGCACCCCCATGTCCTTCCACCAGGCTGTATTTGTGCTTGGGATTGCCCTGACTCGTACATAACCTTGCACTTGGCCTTGTTAAACTTCAGGAGGTTTTCATTGGACCACCTCTCAAGCCTACAAAACAGCCAATCATTTATCTTTTCATATCTCTCGGTGTTTCTTTCACAAAGCAGTTATTTTCTGGAGAGGGGGTTGCACAGAATCTTAGACCTGATTCTTAATAAGGCCTTTAAAAACAGCCAAAAGCATATACACTTTTCTTCTCTCTTTATTATAAATTGTTTTACTCTTAACTGATCAACAATTCAAAACAAAATTTGATGTTAATTTGATCAAAGTTTTCTTGCAGGATTAATTTAGAGTCCTAGCAAATCAATAGAAATCAGATCACAGCTGACTCTTGCGCAAAGTAACAATGGAATACAAAGCCTGAGCCAACTCTCAAAAAGCTGTCAATGCAGCCCCCAGGTTGAATGCTTCAGATTTCTATGCTGTTAAAAATAGCTACATGTTACTTAAATGAGCCATGCAGCATTCTGCAGAATTGTCTGCAATGAGTCTAATCAAAGAAGAGATTTAGGATTTAAGTATAAAACCAAGGAGGCATATGAGGGTTGGGTTAGAAGATGGGGGAAGGCATTCCCCAGGTTTATACCAGCAACAATCATATGGCCATGAAACCCTTCTTAAATAAACAACACAAGTTATTGTTATGTTTCATTGGTGTAGAAATAAACACATAGCAATGTGAAATTTCTCTTAATTTTTATCAATCCTCATGCAATTAGCTGAACATTTTTAGCAAAAAATATCTTTCCCCTTTTGACTGCAGAATAAACTTTAATGACAAAGCACATAATCCTGAAGACTTATGCAATGCGTATTCAGAGTGACTGCAATTTAAATTGACTCAAATCACAGTATTGCGTTATTTAGTCCCTTACATCTCACCTGTTTTCTATACATTGTTTTGGTTGTAATATTATACAGAGTAGTGTCATTACAGTTGAATATTGATCCAAATCTAAGCTTGATGTTGGACTTAATATCTCTGTAGATCCCTGTCCTGGTTTCAGCTAAGATAGAGTTGAGCGAGCAGCTGTGTGGTGCTTAGTTGCAGGTGGTCTTAGACCACAACAATTCTTCAGTTCTGATTTTCATCAGGAGTATGTGGCTTGTGACTCTATTATCTATAAAGGCATATATCAAGGCATTCTCATTCCTGAAGGACACATTAAGAGTTCAGAAAGCTGTGCCCTAAATGTCACGTCTTTCAAAATAGCAGAAGGGGTGTTAAAATTTTTTTCTGTCTTCCCTTTGCTCTGTTAAGGGTACTTGGAGACAAAAGCCAAAGATTAGACCATTTTGCTTTGCTTTTGCTTATTATTTGACCTAAAAGGACAGATCATTTCAAACACTTCCTTTGTTGTCTGCAAAAGACAACCACAATGTAACCACCCCTGCAATGAAGCCCAACAAAAATTGTCTCCTGATGTGACTGGCCTGCTTTCAGTTTTCATGCATCACAGTGACATATCCATAGCTTTCTCATAATGATTGATACTCCTTCAGTAATCTTTTCTATATTACTATGTCTAAATAAGTTGTTCCCTATCCTTAAAGTTACCTGGTACAGGCACGTTAAGAATTAAATTTAGAGGGATTCAGGATAGCAACCACTTGTTCATTGTTCAGATGTGATCTGAGACACAAGAGTTAATTTGTTTTTATAGAATTTATCAAGGAAGGAGGAAGGTCTATAAACACTGATGATACTGAAGTTCTCCACACTGTTCTTCTGATGACTAATTCAGCTGTGCAGTTGTACAGCATTGTTATAGGTGACACTATCTTTTCATTCAAGAAATTAATAAATTATTTCCTATCAGAACCCCCTTGCCTTTTCTTACCTTCCTTCCATTTTGAAGTGTGCCTTTTGATCAAAATGGATGTTAGGCCATTCTTCTCCCCACCTCAAGTATGATTTTTCTAGAACTGGGAGGTGAAAACTTAATGAGCTAATGTCTTAAGTACATCACCTGGGAGTCATAGTTCCTTCAACCCCTTCCTCATTGCTATTTTCCCGTATCCACCTTTACGTATTTTCCATCTTACTTGATTTTGGAAGACTGCAACCTAGGGGTCCATATCTGAGATGGTTCTGTTGGTCTCCTTTAGTATATGGTGATTACAATCAGTGGAGGCTATGCACAGTCCATCTTATCCTAATGTGGACCTTGAGGAGGGCAGTCATGCCCTAGAAGCACTTACTTCTCTCTATTAACGCTGAAAGAAATTACATAACTGTCTCAGGTGAAGACTTTTACATTGTAGATGCCTAAAATGAAGACTCCTGGTGGAGCAAATGTGCAGGAATTGCAGTGCCTAATGTTTCCGGAGAAATTTATCACTGAGGTATCTGAATGTACAACCCCTTTCAGCCCATGATGATTCAGTTTTCTAGAGATACCTATATAATTAGGTAATAGTTAAAATTGTATGTCTACACTGGACTATCTTGGTTTCTTTGATAATTATTCTTGTAGCAAACCTCTTCTTTTCGTACCTTCAAAACCTCACTGTCTTGCTTCGTTGAATTTCCCCAATGACAGATAATTAGCTGAGTTCTATTCTCTAATTTCCAAGCATTTCACAATCTATGAGGGATTTTATACCCTCATCTTTTATACCCTACAAAAAAAAGTCTGATTCATTCAGTGATTCCCTACATACTGCTGACTTTTTTGAAATAAAGCTCTTCAGACTAATGCCATGTGAACAACTGCAGTTACTTAAAAAAAGGAAGAATATAAACATGCAACATTGATCCATGCAATTATCTGTTTTCAAAAGGACAGTTATTCTGAAAATAATTCAGGAAGTTGAGAGAACAGGCTGACATGGGAGTTGTTCTCAATAAGACAGCTCCTGTCTTACTCTGTTATATTCTTACCTATCACTCTTATTCATTCATTCATTCATCTATTCATATCAAATTCCCTTTACATTTTATTTTGGTTTTCTCTCACCATATCTGGAGTCAGATCATCCACTTTCCTTTGCAAATGTCTGTTTGTTTATGTCCTGTGTAAGCAGCTGCAGTGCAAGGTCTATTAACAGCAGAATTTAAAGACGATCCTCTTCTGGTATTCGCAGGGTTGGTATAGTAGGGCAAGCAGACATACCCAATCATGTGTGCAATGCTTTAATAATTTGCAATTAGAACAACTCTTGGCATGCTTTAAGTCAGTTGTGAGGCGAAATCAAGGTGACAGAGCATCTCAAACTTCAGCACAGACTACACTAGTGTCATTGGGTTTGAATCGGTACAGCTCAAACACATAGCAGAGGAATAAGTACTTTTCACTGATCTTCATGGCATTACAAAGATTCTGATAGCAAATGTTATTCTGTTGGTATTGTCACTGTAAATCAGACTATATTTGTGAGTATGTCTCAGGAAAAAGAATGCTAATATTTATTTACCTAACGGGTCTATACAATAATGACTATGCATATGAGTGAAAATAAAATTTTGAAGTAATTTTCAGATGGAGTGCTCTTGTTAGCAGAAATGTTCACAAACTAAATCTGAAAGCTGACATAATAGTTTAGAACATTAGTGAATCAGCAGAGACGTGATGTACACCCACTAACATTAAGTTTCCATCTCACTGCCAACAGCTAATAAAAATCTTGCAATGTCTTGTACTTCCGAATCTTAATAGCCCCCAGGTGTTGGGAGAAAGCATGTAGGAGTGAGCAAAATGCTGCTCCTTCCACTACCCCCAACTTCATTCTTCACAGATCTTAACAAGCATCCTGTTGATTTTAGGGCATTCAACTTGGATAGACATTCGGTCTAATTCAGTGTAATAAAATGAAGATGTTGAGAAATAAAAGAACCGAACAGGCTTCAAGGTAAGGACAGACAAGTGACATCCTGACAAATTCTCTACCAGGTAGATGAGCCAAAATGCCTCTATTAGCCCTGATAGCAGCCAGCTGGAGTCTTTGTTGTGCTCACATATCATACAGTGACAGGAACTGGCTTTGGGCTATATAATGTCATCCTCTCACAGCTGGATTATTTTGTAAATCCAACATAAGACATTTTTCTCAAAATTTTGAAAAGGGTTACTCTCCCCTCTACCCCCATCCTTTGTGACAAAGGATGCATTATTTTCATTGGCAATTAGAAGAGCCAATTAATTATTTTTAATCAAGCAGCAACTAAATGTAAAAGCAAAGGCAAATGCTACGTATCTTGCTGAAGATAATATTATTGAAACAGTCAGATGAATACCACTACTTTGTTTTGCTTTTGTAATATGGCATATTTTTATACAATACCATAGAACTTTTTGTTTTTTAAAAAAGAAAACTTTCTTTAAGATACCACCTTGTAAGTGGATCTTCAAATAGTTGTTTAATAATAATTCAGATTTTGGGAGGTTTTAAAGGTTCTGTGCAAATGAAAGTCACAGAGCATCCCTGCTGCATGAGCCCAGCACTCTCTACCTCTGTCCTCTGTTCTGGAGGAAAGACACTGACACCAACAGGTAAGGTCTTCCTGTCCTTCATGTCTGGAAGAACCAAAGCGGTGTAGACCTTCCTCATTTTAACATTGACATGCCATGCTGTGAATAACCACACATCCTGTACTCAGCACATGATGGTCAGCACCACCAAGCCAATGCCTGGGATATAAGTTTTTCCCCTCAGAAATGCAGTGAGCTCCTAATGCTCCTAAGTGAAGAAAGAAAAAATTTATTCCCAGGAAAAACACTGAGAAGACACCTCCTCCCAAAGGTTTGCTTTGTTGTTTTGCATCTGGATCCCTGAGATCAGCTCCCTCCTTCAGAGTCTGTCTTTAGCTGTCTTCGTCCACCAGCAGTAAGGAGAAATGTAGGACCTTGCACTTCATTTTGTTAAACTTCATGAGGTTTGCATTGGCCCATCTCTCAAGCCTGTCAAGGTCCCTCTGGATGGCATTCCTTCCCTCCAGCATGTCGACCACCCTACGCTGTTTGGTGTCATCAGTGAACTTGCTGAGGTGCACTCAATCCCACTCTCCATGTCGCCAACAAAGATGTTAAACAATATAGGCCCCAGCACCGACCTCTGAGGGACACCACTCGTCACTGGCCTCCATGTGGACAATGAGCCACTGACCACAACTCTCTGCGTGTGACCATCCAGCCAGTTCTTTATCCATCCATCAAATTAATGTCTCCTCAATTTAGAAACTAGGATGTCATGCAGGACAGTGTCAAATGCCTTGCATAAGTCTGGGTAGATGATATCAGTTGCTCTGCCCCTATCTGCAAATTCGGTGGCCCCATCATAGAAGGCCACCAAATTCATCAGGCATGACTTGCCCCTCGTAAAGCCACCTCTTTCCTTTTCATGTGCCTACGCATAGCTTCCAGGAGAATCTGCTCCATGATCTTGCCAGGCACAGAGGTGAGACTGACTGGTCTATCGTTCCCTGGTTCTTCTGCTTTTCGTTTTTTGAAAATGGGGGTTATGTATCCCTTTTTTTAGTCAGGAACTTCACCTGACTGCCAGGATTTCTGGAAAATTATAGCTAGTGGCTTAGCAACTTCATCAGCCAGTTCCCTCAGGACCCGAGGATGAATGTCATCAGGACCCATGGACTTCTGCACATTCAGGTTCCTAAGATGGTCTCGAGCCTGATCCTCTTCTATAGTGGGTTTAGGAGTTTCATCCTCCCAGTCACCACATTTACCCTTCTCAGTCTGTTCAGAATGGCTAGAGCACATGGAGTTGAAGATTCCAAGTGGAGTTGAGTAAAAGAAGTCATTAAGACCCTCAGGCTTTTCTATATCCAGACTAGCTAGTTCTCCTGTTTCCTTCGGGAGAGGGCCCACATTATTTCTAGCCTTCATTTCACATGTGGCATAGCTGTAGAAGCCTTTCTTGTTATATCCTTAATGTCCCTGGTTAGCCTCAATTCCAACTGTGCCTTAGCTTTCCTGACTGTGTCTCAGTGTATTGGGTTTGAAATTAAGAAATCAAGTTGTAATTTTGTTATGATGTCTAGGGCTGATATTGCTTGGCAAAACTACTGACTCCTGACTGCTCAACTCACTGTATTTGGTAGGGAGAGTGTTTAAAGTAGCTCACTACATCTTCAACAAAGGAGATGCTGAAAAAAGTTAGGAGAAACAAAGGGAGCCAGAATGAACCTTCTGGCATGAATATTCCTGCTTCTCCCTCTCTCCTCAGAAAATACAGGGAAGGGAAGCCCCTCCACTGCTACATTAATCAAGAGCAGAGGTCATGGCAATGTGGAATTGACATAATAGGCGTGTTTAAGTGCCTTGATTTGTCTTAGTCCAGCCATGAGATCAATAAATAAAGTGAAAAATGAGTATACAGAGCAAACCTGAGACTGTCAGTAGAAATACACCATCCCTGTGGCACATTACCACCTTCAACACAAAATGATTTAATATTTTTCCACAGTATCCTGTCTTTGTTAACCTTAGAGCAAATGTTAGAGTGAGGAAAGAAGAGTTTGTATGGGAATGATTCATAGAGAAACACCAGCCTGGGATTCCCAGCCCCTTTTGCTCTGCTCCACCTGCTAGCCACCTTCAGGAATTCCATCCTCTCTGTCGGGGAACTTATTATCACTTTGTTTTAAACTCCTGTGAGGGAATTACTGCTTGTGAAAAGAGGGGAAATGAGAACATTTCAGATTAAAAATTCTCAGTTTGAATCAAGATAGGATAATGCTGAACCTACTTATTTTACTCTGTCATTTGCATCTCTGTGGACTCCCAGATAACTGCTTTAGTGTTACACAATTTATTTCCTTGGGTTATCCTTTACTTTACAGCATATATAGTTGATCTAGCATAATTAATAATGAAGTGATATTGCTTACATTATTGTAAAGAATTTTATATCATAACTCCAATATGGTGTAAACAATGTAAAGTTCACAAAAGGTGTTTCAATCATAGCTTTTAAATGCTGTTAAAGAAGACACAAACTCCCCTGTAATCCTTTATGGGCCGAACTGAAAAGGCTTCCAGAGTATTTTATGTGCCATTCACCACTCCTCCCTGTCCCCCCCCGCCAAAATATCTGCTACTGCTAAAATATTGACATACAGTACACAAATATTTTCCTTCACATTCATAAACTGTTTGCTCAATGGGAGCATTCAGCTACACACCTATGAATAAGGAACTTAGTCAAGAGCTATCTTATTCAGTACTGATTTCAAAAAGAAAACAAGCATTAAATTAAATTAAATATAATTTGCTTGACTAATTTGCACCATTAGATGGAAAATGTTAGAATAAACTCAGTAAGGGCAATTTCATCAATATTATTTTCTTGTGTTGCAATGCATGGATTTACAGTTTTGCTGTTTGGAACTAGTTTGCAATTTGTATTTCATGCATGACATCCTCATCAAGAATGACTGTGATGGTTTATTTCAAGAAATGTGCTACATTAGTGTAAATAGAAATAACATGAGTTTATTTGCTGTGGCTTTGTGTATTCACTGATCTGTGTATACTACATTTTTGTATCAAATTTCTTGTGCTTGCACTGCAACCAGGTCAGCTCAGTGAAGGGCAGAAATTTCAGGTAGCTTATCTAAGAACACCATTGGCAAGGTTCTTTCTGTGCTCGTAAATTTTGCTGTTGCTCTGGTTGTCGCCCCCAGCATTCCAGCCTTACTAATGACAATAGTAATGAAAGCACTAGCTTAAATAAGGCAGCATCTGAAGCTGTTTTAATAGTCTTGTTTAACAGACCAACACCAACAGATCATCTAAAGCCCCTGCCTTCACTAGTGAGCTTGGCCTTGATATGTGAATGCCACTTGTGAATATGAAAATATAGTGATAACAGTGGCAGCAATGAATTCAAAGGTTGTATCATACTTGTTCCAGAGTGTCTTTGAACTCTCATCCCTGTTGTCTTGTAGTCATGCTGTCATAACAATATTCCCAGTTTCCTTTTGGAAGTATAACAATATTACTATATAGAATCTTTAACTAATTTTGCTCAGTACAAAGATGCAGCTTATCAAACCAAATATCTGAATACCCAACAGTCAATGTTTATCAGCGTCTTAAGTTCTGAACAGATCCATTTCTTTAGGGAATGAAAAAATTATTAAGAGCTGATGTGAAACTTGTGTAATATTTCCCTTTATCTTATCTTTGCTACCTAATAATCCCTGCAAAGAAAAATTGTCTTTGCAGATAATTTTATTTGAACTCTAAACATTTCACTGAAAGCTGAGTTTTGGTTACAAAGCAATTCCATTTTCTCTCATGCTGACTGATTTCTCAGGCAATATGTGAAAGGATTTCACTATTTCTTCCTGATCCTAATAGTGCCATACCTACCACCTCTAGATCTTTCAATAATCTTTCACTTCACTCTACATTTGAAATATCTTGATCTGTATATTTTAAATATCATATGCGAACTTCATTAAGTCTTCAGTGTTCTCTCTTTTGCACTACTAATGAAGAAGTTAGTAGATAGGGGCCAGATGAAACACTGCTTTCCAGAGATCCTGCAAACTCCTTTTATGAATTTCTTTGTTCTTTGTCCACCATCACCCAGACTTTTTTTTCAATTTAAAATGTTTATAGCCAAGCCAGTTTAAATTATTTTTCATGGGAAGATTCCTAGAGATATGTCATTGAGTATTTTATTGAATCTCAAAACCATACACTATTTAGTCATAATGCTGCAACACTGTTTAAAAAAAAAAGTAAAAGAGAAAAAGAAAATTTCTTTGTTCTTTGTCCACCATCACCCAGACTTTTTTTTCAATTTAAAATGTTTATAGCCAAGCCAGTTTAAATTATTTTTCATGGGAAGATTCCTAGAGATATGTCATTGAGTATTTTATTGAATCTCAAAACCATACACTATTTAGTCATAATGCTGCAACACTGTTTAAAAAAAAAAGTAAAAGAGAAAAAGAAAAGCAAAATAGTGAGGCATATCAACTGTTTGCGATGAGTAGAGATACAGAATCTTTGTATTTGATTCTTAAAAGTCTATTGCATTTTGATTGAGAGCATGGTCTTAGGCTACCATTGCTTTTGTGATAGGAGTGTTGAGCTGCACAGAAAACAAAATACACACAATGCTGTAGGCAGAGCTTGCTCCTGTATTGTCATTCTGTCACAGAGTGAGGGAGAAGCACCAGAAGCAAGGAAGTGGCAGAGTGCAGGTTTGTCCTGTCATATTCGTAGCTACTTGGTTGATCTCTCAGTTGTCTGGATCCTTCTGACCTATTTCCTGGCACATTTTCTGACTTAGACAATTTTTCTATTAATTCTGCATTCACATCCTAGCTGTTCTGCTGTGTCTGTTTAGGGTTTAACCCCGCAGTGAGGCACATTTTCCATACTTATTCTGCACAGAGGATGTGTGGTTTCTTCCACCGTCTGCAGTCTCTTCCCAGTCTAACACAAGGTTTGTCACATCTTGAAAAGAAATAAGTATAGTGGCTTCTTGTTTTCACCTTCTGGGTGGAGGATCTGAGGGCATGACTGGAAGGGTGCATTGCCCTTTGACAAAAATACTGGGGATCATGACCAAACATCTTGGTCCTAAACTTGTTCTTGGGGCCATTTCCTATCCAAGACTGCTTCTGCCACTCAGCACAGAGAGTAGTTCCAGCTTGGGTAAAAGACTGTGTAAAAGGGACAACTACCTGAAAAACAGGGGGAAGGCCTTCCAGACTTTCAGTTAATATTTAGCATTGGAAGTTTCCAATCCAGTGCAGTGACATTAAGCATGTTCATTAGTGACTTCCACGTTGGCTTATGGGCTTACAGTTCACTTTTCCATAGACAGGATTAGAAATTACTATGCATATTGCTACAGACTAAAAACCCAAGCCATTTTTATTAATCAGAATCCAGTAATTCAGAGATCTTCCTTACTTTGGCAGTATTTTTGTTACTCTCCAACACTATTTCATGAAAGCCACACTAGTTTTATGGCATAAAAAAATTAGAAAATACAGTCAAACTGACTAGTAAATATGCCTGAAGCAGATTAGTTACAAGCTGGGCAATGCTGTAGTCTACAGTGTCTGTACCCATAATAATTTTTGATCCAGAAAAGTTTTTTAGCAAGAGCTTTACTGCAGGTCTTATCAGACTCAAGCTAAGTGCATGGAGAGCCATTTGGGTGTCAGAACTGTTGATGCACCAGTTTTAAAGAAAACATTTTAGTGCTAGTGTTCCTGTGTTCAAGACTCCATAATGTCTCCTAGAACCTGGATAACATACAGAAACACTTGATTCTTCATTCATGGAAACTCCTCTTGTCTATTAGAGGATGGACTGTGAGTAGTTCTCATACTCCTGCACTGTGCTGCCAAGTGTTCCTGGGAATGTTGTAACAAGACATGTGGCTCGTGCATCAGAGACCATGTGCTTGGTCTGTAACACACATGCAAAAAAAATAGCAGCTAAAAATCTTCCAGCTCCTTTTATACTCCAAGAAGTAAATTTAATGTTTCTATATTGCAAAGTCTCAGGCTCTCTTGGACTCACACAGATCTAGCACAGGTTTCTCTATTCTAGTGCACTAGATAACCTGCAGCTCAAGGACCTGACTGAAGGGAAACATGGAGCTGACTGTGTTTGTAGTGGCCACAGATCTAAACATTCTTATTGATCTGATTACTTTTTAAAAAGGCTAGCTCAGATTCCAAATCTTTAACATAATATATATTTGCTGAAAATAGGACATCCATATTTTACTAGTTTTGTGTATCTTTCACAATTTATGTAATTCCATCATCAAGATGTTTCTAACATATTGCACACCATATGCTTCCTTTACACCACAATCATCTTTAGTGAAGATCATCTTCCCACATGCCCCAATATTATTAGAATCTAATGTAAAACTTTTTTTTCAGGTAAAATAAGTGTTCTATAACAGCTAAAATCGAAACCTGATCATCAATGTAATTAAAATCTACATTTAATTTTTTTTCTTTTTTTAGTTACAGGTAACTGGATGTGGAAATTGTTTTATCAATAAAATGGAGATGTGTTAAATTCCTCATGTGGATTAGAAGAGATGAGTAAGAAGAAAAATAAAAGTGTATGAAAGAATAGCGTGTTCAGTCTTTGTCAAAAAAACAAATGCTAAGATCATTCAATAAAATTAAGAAGAGAAATGAAGTTGATAAAATACTTTTTCTACAAAATTTAGCTTTAAAATAGAGAAACTGTGGCCACTCAAAACTTCTGAAATGAAAAGGATGCAAAATAGGATTTGTCATTTCTCTGCTATCAAAGATATTCAAGAATTTATTTGATTATGCGAAAAATTGTGGAAAGGATATTACATCTGTTGCTGCAGAGCCTACACCTATCCCTAACTATTAGAGAAACGTGTTATCCCACATGTGCCTACAGATGGGTGTCTTGCACTCTTCTCTGAAATACTGGTACTTGTGGTTAGAGCTGAGGTGAAAATTCCTTAGTAATGGTCATAAAACAGGCAGACAAGCAGACAGTAGGGAAATTCCCACAGACTTCAGTGATTTAACTCCCAGTGTAGTATTCTTTCTTACACAGCCTTATTTTCTATCCCTTTAACATGGTGCAATTCACTTTTAATTAGAGGTTAGCTGACACAGAATCATTAGAGGTAGAATGAATGTTACATTCTATTCTTCATCTGCTTCACAATGCCTGGTGTTAAATAATTAGAAAAGATTTAAAGGATGAGAATACTTGTGGGAAATAAAGTGTTATCCATGTTGGGACTTCTTGTATAATTTTAAAGGAAGAGGATTTTTAAAAACTGCATGTAACTTGTTCACATAAATTCAACCCTGCTATGTTCAATCTGACTATCCTGATTACACAGTTATTGTTACATTTTCTATTTCCTGAAGATTAAAAACAAAATGCTAGAGAGGGGTAGCTGTATGCAGGCACAACTTCTTGCTTGATGTGTGCTTTGAATCACACTTCCCCTCTGTTTCCCCATCTAAACAAAAGAGGTAATACTACTACTAACTGTGTACAGGTTAGTACATCTGCACAGTGTAACACTGTGCACCACAGAAACACCCAAATTAGCATTAACCAGGTGAGACACAGGCCTAGCCTAAGCATACTACAAGTAGTGTATCATCATAGTGCAAACTTGTCAGAATAAGACCATAAAACTTTCTTCCTTCAGGCCCCTTTGAAATTAGCAATCTTTATTAAATTGCCCACAAATTTTGCATCCTAGAAACGTTCTTGAATGTTTGGGTTCACTCTGTCTGTGGTATAGGTTTTGTGGCTTTACTCTAGAGAAACACAGTATTTTGTCAGATGTGGAGGAAGATGTGGAGGAAGCAGACGGGGTGATCATCTTCTGACACATGGCTGTCCATACCCATGTGCAGGAATTCTCCCCTTGCCAGCACAAAGTGTCTCTGTGTACCCTTATGTCCAAGCTGGCTGTGATTATTGCCATCAGGAAATAATACAGAACACACTGTATTACCAGTAGCCCATTGGAATAAAAAGAAATGTTGAGTGTCTACAGCTATGTATGGTATTTGCAGCAATGTATATGCAAATAAAAACCAATTAAGGCTTTGGAAAAAATATTAGATGTTTGATAGTGTCTGTAGTAGACATAATTGTGTTTGGATGTTGGATATAAAAGTAAAATAAAAATAAAATACCCTATCTTAATACAAGAAGGTTACACGGTTTCATAAAAGAGGTAATAAGAGCAATTAGCCTATTAGTGAATTTATATGTTCTGCTTAAATGTTTGTAGTCCAAACAATTAAGGACAGTTTTACATCAACCAACTTTAGATGTTCATAAGTCCAACTATATTTTACACATTTGTGCAGTTAATGTAGGAAAACATTGCATATCTGGCAGTGCCAGAACACAGCTGTGAGTGATATAAGTGAATCATGCACCCAGTGTACCTGGGATGCTTAATATATAATTAATATGTAGAGTTCATGAATACAGACAGAAATTAAAGAGCTTACTGGCAAAAGTAATTCCTGAGAATTTAAATTGATTTCCTGAAAAGGAATCTCTGATATATTTTGTCACTTTTAGACCAAAAAGATTCTGAGCATGACAGTGAACTGCTGTGTTTATGTGATAGAAAGCTTATTTGCTGAGCCAAACTACAACAAAAGAGTTACTTAATTAGATTTTTCTGCTATTACTGAACAAGCATACACTGCTCATTAACATTTTTCATGTGACTGTTCGGATGGACAGACCATTTAAAAACAGTTCTTAGGCATGCCTTTAGGAGTTGGAGTCTGCTGCTTTAGTGAAGGTGTCCAGCACACTGTGAGATGCTCCACAGTTTCTGAGAACCCACACAGAGCTGGAAAATGCAGTACAGCATCTTCCTGAAGCACTGGCTAGAGGTGCAAAACCCCAGGGAGGTAACCACAGACAAAAGCAAGCATTTCCCTTCTTCACCTCTGAACTGCTGAAGACACCAGCACAGGCCAAAGGGCAGCACAGCACCTTCCCAGTCCTACAAAAGGAAAAGTTGCCTCTTCACTAATCAAGTAAATGAGCCCATCTCTGGCACAGGCTGCAGAGATGTGCATCTGTGTGACTGAACTCTCTCATCTTCCAGAAAAGAGTGGTGACCTAAAAGCTTTCTGTGGGGAAGGGCTGCTGGATGAGCCCACCTCCTGAACTGCTGACAAAAAATTTGGGGGTACAGATAAAAAGTGGTCCAGAGCTGTGCAGACAGGCAGGGTAGCTCCTGGCCAGGCAGGCACTGTTTCCCTGAGGCATAGAATCATATAATTTTAGGGGTTGGAATGGACCTTGCAGATCGCCTAGTCACAACCCTCCCTGCCATGGGCAGGGACACCCCACTAGACCAGGCTGCTTAAGGCTTTATCCATCCTGGCTTTGAACACTGCCAGGGTTGGGGCAGCCACTACTTCCCTGGGCAACCTGTTCGAGTGTCTCACCACCCTCACAGCAAAAAACATTTTTATAATATCTAACCCAAACTTCCCCTTCTTCAGTTTGTACCCATTACCCCTTGTCCTATCATTTCAGTTCCTAATAAAGAGCCCCTCTTGTGGCTGACGACTGCAGCAAGGCAAGCAGGGGGGCCCAGCACCCCCAGGAATGCTTCTCTACCCACGTTTGCCCTCCCCAGCCCCACACTGGCCAGCTGCCTGGCAGCCCCTGCAGCCACATGCAAGCAGCAGCTCCCAGAAACCTACCCACAGGCCAAACAAGGGGACTTCGTCCCCCTGCCCCAGGATCCCCATCCCCATTCACCCCAGTGGGAGCTCAGCAGATGGCACCCTCCAGTTGCTCTGTGTCACTGGTCAGTGCGGGGCTGGGCTGTTTGGGCAGCCAGCCTGCCCCTGAGCTCCCCTGCTCCCCACTGCCATGGCATGCCCTGCTCGGAGCCCCTGCCAGCACCGGGGCTGCAGCAAGGTCTCGCTGTTTGGGGCGTTGCCACCACCTCTCCCTGCGGTGGGAGCACAGTGCCCAGGGCCTCTGGGACAAACGGTCCCAGCACTCCTGGTGTTGGGTGGGGAGCAGGTACTGCTGGCTCGGGGCTGCCTGATGGGCCCCCACAGGTGTCCAGAAAGCTGTAGGCCAGCTCTGGGTATGGGTAGTGAGCAGACAAAGAGAGCTGGAGAGGAAACATGCACGAGGCTGGTTGGCAAGGTGGAAGAGAAGGGAATGAGTGCTCTAGTCTCACAAACCCATCACTAGGAGCAGCAGTGGGAATTGTTTCTGAATCCCTGCCTTCATGAAAGAGCCATTAAACTCATACCTGTTCTTACAGAAGTGCTGCTCCAGCACAGACTTGCCCTCAAAACAATGGCAAACTCTTGTCACTAGGTGTTCTGTCACGCTTTGGGCTGGGATTTCTTGGCCTTCACATAGCCTGGAAGCTTCAGTCATGACTGTAATAGAAATGATCCAGGAATCAGTTGGGGAGAACAGGTAAGGAGTGTTAGGACACCCTGTATCATCAAGGGGTCTGCTGTGGCTCCTTCCCACTCTGTGTTTGCCACATATGCACCTTGCTGGGCAGGAGGGAGCAAAAGAAATAGTTTTTAATATTTGCTCTTCACTAAATGTAATTTCTTTTGTAACATGACACACATGCTGTGGGGGTCATTTTTGTTTCAGGTCACAGCAGTCCTCTTGTTGCCAAACAAGATTCCATATATATTACTATGCTGATTACTCTGGCCATATACTCATTACCTTCAATGTATCAGGCCCTGTTTAAAGGCCCTGCTCTCGATGTACAGCAGCTCAAGTTTCAGCTCTTTCACCTTCGGTCTTCCCACGACTGCAATGTAAGCTTTATTGTTCAAATAATTCCATAAACAAATTATGCCATTACTCCTCTTTCCAGTCCTTTTCTTCCTGGGCGAAAAGTATTTTTGTTTGATTGCAAGTTCTGTCCTCCTTTGTATTTGAAATTTAAGACTAAGGATACCAAATATCAAGTAGCAAATAAATCTCAACTGTAAAAAAGTTAAAGTACTATTTTTTGCTATTAATAGCTGAGTTATGGAGACATATAGCAGGACTGCAATAAGATATACGGTCTGAAGGATGTATTCCTATAATCTTAAATGGGCTGTAAGCATGCTTAGATTATTCTCATTCATCCTTGTTTGTTTCCCACACATGCATAGAGAAGACTTAGCTGCCTTCTTTAAGGACAATTTATTTAGACACAGAAGAGTCCTGGCAGAGTTATTGAGTTCAGGAGACCCCAACTAATGAGAACAATAATTAAAACAGTTGATAGTCCTTTGGATTCCTTTTGCACATTGATGTTCAACCTGTGCACCAAAGAGCTGCACCTGATGTATTTCTGAGACTTCAAAAAATTCTGCTTGCAGAGCAAAGTATTAAGATTTGGGGCTTTCATGAACATTCAGGGGTGTCATTCATTTTGTTCATTCTTTGTTGTTTACCATGGGTGAAATGAAGGTAAGAGAAGTGGCACCTTAAGCTGAACATGCTAAATATAATTTTAAAGAAGCATGAATCATTACTAGGAAATTTTAGCATATGGTCTATAAAAACATTGCAGCAATTGAATGTAGCAAAAAAAAAAAAAAATGCCTGTACTTAATTTTACACATTTCTGGGTCCTCATGTGTTTTTGATTCTATGCAAAACCTGACGATAGCCTCCAAGCAAATATTCCCTGTGGGAGTATAAAACTATCCATTCAGCCTCTGACTGGACTTGCTTGCCTCCTGCATAGCACTGAACCTGAAAGAGACATTATTCCATGAGGATGGCCAAAGGGAAGACATGGTTTGGCTAATAAAGCATGGAAACCAAGGAGAGTCACTTTATCTTCACTTGGACTGTACATTACAAAGTCAGAGAATCCCTCAGAGACATAACCTGAAATGCTTTTTCAGTGTGCAAGGTCTAGAGTTGCCAGGGTAGTGGATATATATAAGAGATAGAGAAAGACTCAACATGGATTTTTGTAAAGTTAAATCATGCCTCAAAACTATTGTAGGATAGAAAATAGAGGCTTGGAGTAGGAAGAAAATCAACAGAAGGGTTCTCAGAGATCTGCACTGGGCCCATCTCATTCTACATGTTCATTAAGTGTTGAAGTGTCTTGAAGCAAAGTTGAAGTTTGCTGACTGTGATAAATTATTTAAAGAAATAAAGAACAATTGCACTGAAAACCTGCAGAAGCACATTACATGTCACTTAGCAAATGAATGTTAACAGAATGAGAATAAATATAGATAAATGTAAAATAACATACACAGGGATAAAAAAATTATCTGAACTTTACGGGTATCATAATAGGCTCTTTTGCATTTAGGATTGAGACACTGAGATGATAATAGATTATTCAATTAAAACCTCCATTCAATGCTCCGCAGTGGTCAAAAAAGGGAGAAAACCCAGCAGTTCTAGCTCAAACAGTCTTTCATAAAAGCATTTGAATTTCTAACAAAGGAAGAGCCAAAAAAGTTCATGTAGCCAGAAATCTTCATCATAGAGAAAAGATACCTAATGGAGAAAATAGTCCTTCATTAGTATATGTAATGTAGAAAAAGTGACTAAATCTTGATTGCCAACCGTTGCTTTCTGCCAACTGTAGGAGTACTAGCTGAAGATAGGTAATAAATTCAATGGAAACAAAACAAGGCATTTCTTCACAAATTTTAGCTTTCTGTGGAACTCTTGAAATATTCACATGAAATTAATCTGTATGCTAATGTTGAAAAGACTTGGTTTTGACATTACACCAACTAGTAATAAGAATATAACTGATCTTGAAACCCTTAGTTTGGTATTACCTATATTGTTTTGATCAGCTTCAGATACTAACATACTTTTAGTCAGGCTGACATGTAAATGAGTGTAAAATCAGATTCTTAGCATCTACAGTAATGATAAGTACAGTAATTAGAAGAAAGAATTACTTATCCTTAATTCTCAAAGCTGGAGAGGAACCTGGCCTGAAGTTTTTGTCTGTATGGAGGTTGAACAAGTTGAATATTCATTCATGACTTTCCTTTCTTCTTAGAGGTATGTGCATCAGATATGAGCTCATCATAAATACCGCATCAAAACCAGTCTGAGCTTTGGATGGACCATATCTGGCAAGTTTAATTCTCTTGCATCCTTGACAATGATGCTATGCTAGCGCCCAGTCTTCACCACAAGTTGGAGCTCCATGTCACATCATGCATGTATGAGCATGATCTTTCAAAAAAACCCCAAAACATAAAATTATAAAGTGAACTTCAGTTAGACTGTATCATCAGCTTACTCATTTATTAACTGACAGATTTGTTGCCTTAATAAAAGAAAGAGATGGGGGAATCATTATAGCCTAAAAGGACTGCTGATTTTTCCCCATTATGACTAAAAAATGCATAAAGCCAAAAAATCTAAGTTTATATGTGTTTCCACTCGTTTAAATTAGGAAACATTTTAAATTCAAGAAAAAATGTGAAACAGAAATTAAAAATCTGAAGTGTTGAAAGCAGAGCAACTGGAATAAGTATGAATGTTCCACAGCATCTTTATTTAAACTATAGAAGCAGCATGCCTTGTATTTTGGGAAAGTTGAGTCATTTTTAATGATAACAGAACCAGCTTAAAAGTTTGAGCAACACAGTGCACTTCTTAAACTGTTTTTTGTTTTGTTGAGTTAACTGAATATAAAGAAACACAAAACCAATATTTTAGCCTATGTTCTTTCTAGAAAGTACTAGGCTTACTTTCCAAAGACTGTCTTTTTTATTTTTCTGAAAGAGAAAGAAATCTATTCCAACCTCCTAAATGTGTGTGCTTTTCTAGTCTGCATTTTAATGAATTAGAAAATGTACATTGTTCAGCTTGGCAATGTTTAAATGTATCAGTCAGTACTGTTACTCTTTCTCTTTTCTATTTTGAGTTCAGTAAACAAGTGCCATAAAAGTCAAAATGCATTCTCTGTTGTAGAGGATATAGTGCTTATATCAGGATTAAGAAAAGACAAGTTCTTTTTTTCACATGGCAGAACACCTTAGCCTAACTCAAGGACAAGAAGAATGTATTACAGCTAAGGAATCTCTGTGTACAATTAGTAGAAAAATTCACATAATTAGATTCTAGGTAAATTTTGAAATTAAGTGAATCGAGGAGATCCCTCCTGTTCCCTTAAAGATGACATCATGTTATCAATGTGGTTTCAGTTTTATGCAATGCAGTTATCCTCTACATTTCACCCAGTTGTCACAGCTACACTGTAAAATTATGCCATATTCAACTTTTCTGATGTTACACACTCTCAAAGGGTTTTTTTTGGTGGTCTAGAGAAACATGCTTCTCAAAGAATAAGAATTTTTGCAGTATGGGGGACAGATTATCTGTACTTGGTATGTATATGATAAACATCTATTGTCTAGACCTGCATGTAGAAAAATAAATAATCGTCCAAGGAAATTCTCTTTATTATAAAAGATGTTAAGCATGGCTTCTATGATTAGAAACCATGGCTCATGCTTGGAAATATATGTAAGCAGTCTGTGAGCGGCTGGATTTTGGTGTTTCTGCAGCATGTTTCTTCAGGTTTCCAGGGACTTGCAGTCTCTCCAGTCTGTTTTAGCAACCCCCACTGCTAACTTCTCCCTCTATATATCTTTTCATGGAGCATATGGTAGGTGGCATTACTCAGCTAACAGATGTGCCTTTATGGTGCCTGCAATTTGTACTGTGCATGCAGGAACTTGTAGTATATAAGCAGAGGTTGGTAACACTTGATAAGGTCATTATACTGGCTATTTTTGTTATATGTGTCAGCAAACTCCAGGACTAGGAGAACCCAGACTCATATATCTGACAAAGGCCACATTTTTATGTGTTGCTTATTGTAGATGGCTGTTCGGATTATTTGATATATTAGCTTTTTATGAGCCCTCTGCTATGCTAGTATGATGGGTACCTTGGCAATCTCTTCCATTATTTTCCCATAATAAAGTATTTATACCACCATTGGCTCATGGAGACATATTTTGCATCTTTGCATACTATGTTAAAAAGATGGATAGATGTGGGATTTGTGTCAGGGGTAATAAAAAGGGCATGACAGTATGCTGACTATAATCATAAGAATGTGGGTCCACTTTAAAGCTCAAGATAAACATAAAGTTATTGGTCTTCCTTCACCATCAAATACAGTAAATATTGTGTCAGTGAAGAACACTGAAAAAAGGACAAGTAGACACTGCAAGCCACCCTGGAAAAATTGTAGCTCCCTTAAGACATTGTTTTATGTTCTTCTGAGCCGTGAGTTTGAGGGGACTCCTGCTGACCCAACTTGATTAGTCCCAGCAGACTTGGTGCTCTGTCCAGCAAATGACAGTGAAAGCAGATGAGGCCAGTCAGTTGTGAGGTCTGAAAAATGAAATACAAAGGCACGTGACAAGCATTAGGTGAAAACTGTGTTCTTTCTGGGTGTGCTGGGATGAGATATTTTAATGTATTACTGGGAGAATAATAGGAAAATTCTTTAAAAAGGATTAAAATGCTACTGGGCAACACTGGGCCAGGTTTTGCTCTGCTTTACATCTGAAATCATTGGAGTGGGTGCAGAATAAGCTATGGTACAATGGGTTTATTTCTTCAGATTGCTTAATAATTGTTGTCAGAGTTGTGATTCAGTACAGAAACTAGTATCCATGTTTGGTGATTTTTTTTTCCAGGGATGGGCATTCCCATCTTCTGTGGGCAGCCTGTTCCAGTGCCCAATCCCCCTCATAGTGAGGGTGAAGAGGGTTCTCATCTAGGTACCAGGATTTCCAGCCATTTCCTTTCTCCATGGATAGTTACCTCCCTTTAAAAAAACACATTAGTTTGTGTCCTCCAGCGAGACTTTGCACTGCTGGCCATCACCCGCTGGAACCAAAAGTTCTGCTTGTTTTCAATCCACCTCATCCAACATATGCATTATCATCTTCTCTATGAGCATCTTGTGGGACACAGTGCAAAAAGTCCTAATGAAACCTAATTAGACAATATCCACTCCTCTTTCCTCATCTACAAAACAAATAATTTCATTCTAGAAGGTTATGAGATTGATTAAGCATGTTTGTGGTTGAAGTTTGGTTTTCTTTCAGATAAAGTCTAAAAAATATGTTTCTTTTTTTTTCCATAATACAGTTGGTATAGCAAGAAATGGTTGTTTTGAGAGCATTTATCCCTTATTATACTATAAATAAAGAGAGTATCTTTGAAAATTTTGGTAAAAAATCATAGAATCATAAAATCTTAGAATTGTAGGGGTTGGAATGGACCTTACCATCTAGTACCAACCCCCACTGCCATGGGCAGGGGCACCTCCCCACTAGACCAGGTTGCCCAAGGCCTCCTACAGCCTGGCCTTGAACACTGCCAGGATTGGGGAAATCACTGCTTCCTGGGACAACCTGTGCCAGTGTCTCACCACCCTCACAGTGAAAAACTTTTTTCTAGTATATGGCCTAAACGTCCCCTCCTTCAGTTTGAACCCATTACCCCTTGTCCTATCATTGCAGTTCCTAACAAAGAGTCCCTCTCTGGTCCCTTGTAGGCCCTTCAGATATTGAAAAGTTGCTCTGAGGTCTCCATGCAGTCTTCTCTTCTCCAGGCTGAACAGCCCCAGCTTCCTCAGCCTGTCTTCATAGGGGAGATGCTCCAGTCCTCTTACCAACTTCGTGGCCTCCTCTGGACTTGCTCCAACAGTTCCATGTCCTTCTTATGTTGAGAACACCAGAACTACACACAGAATTCCAGGTGGGGCCTCATGAAAGCAGAGTAGAAGGGGAGAATCACCTCTTTTGACCTGCTGCCCACATTCCTTTTGATGCAGCCCAGGATTTGATTGACTTTACATCTTTGAAAGTATGCTTCCAATATTTCCATGCTCTTTATGTAGCATATATCTCTATAACTGTAGTCCCTTTTTGCTGTCCATTCTATATCAAGACATTTTTCTTCCCCTGGGACTCATGATGACAATGGGTATTACATTCCCCTTACTACCAGCTTTCTGTAATCTGTTGACCCTTTTCTTAACTGCAAAGTTAGCAGAAACACTTGCCTGTTCAAATCCAGATTTGACAAACAAGCAAACAAAAAAACCCACCAGACCACCACCACCAACAACAACGATGACGATGATGACGATAATAATGATAATGATAATAATAATAATAGGAAGACAAAGAAGAAGAGTTCTGTATTTTTATCATGAGTTTTCTATGTCTTAGTATCTATTCAGTCATATGTTAGAGACACAAGGAAACCTTATGTTTTGAATAAGACCCACTTTGTATGACAAGGAACATACATAAGCAATTTCAGATATCAATTGGAATAAGGAATCAAAACTGCAGAAACAAACAAGCTGGTGCTTGTAAGAACAAAAGGCATTAATGCTAACAATAGAAGGAATTTTGCATCATTTAGGCAGACTAGAATTGAGCAATCACCATAAAAAGATAACTATTAAGGAAAGAAACAGCAGATAAAGTGTTGATTAAAGGATTGTAAACAAAGTACAGAATATTTTAACACAAGATAAACTACTCAAATTTGGTACTCCAGTGCAGAACAGATTCTTTTTTCAGTCCTTCCTCTTAGATAGCATCAAATGTCAATGACTAATTGAACATAAACGCCAGCTTAAAAAGTAAGCTCAAAATTTATTGCATTTATGTTGTTGGGTTTAGCTTGGTTTCTGAGAAACAAGGGATATATGGCCTTTTTGCTTGTCAGTAGTCTCCACTAACATCAAACCAGCTCTTCGGTCTTGACCAAATTTGACAAACATCAGGCACATACTCTGCTGTAGTGTTTTGTCATAGCCAGCTCCAGTGAGAGCACTCACCACCAAGTTATAGTACCTCTCTCCTTCTTTCTGATCCCAGGAAACTTCTAGTCCAGCATACAGTGACACAACTTAAGGAATAGGAGAGATACCATTCAGGGCAGTTCATCACTAGAACAGGATCCCTAGGGAAGTGATCAGGGTACCAAACCTGTCAGAATTCAAGGAGCATCCTGGTGACACTCTTAGTCATATGGTTTAGTGTTGGGCAGTCCTGTGAGGAGCATGGTATTGGACTTGATGATTACAGGTTTCTTGCAACTTGAGATATTCTATGATTCTATGATTCTGTGACACCCTTCAGTTTTGTAGTTATGTTGCTTTCTAGAGATAAGTTTGGATGTGTTTGAATTGAGAAGTCTCACACATTCAGGGTGAAACCTCTGCATAAAGATACAGTATAAAAGTGGCTGTGTGTCCTTCAAATTCCTTTTTACAGGAAAAAAGGTAGCTCCAGCTACACTGTGTCAAGGCAAGAAGTCTCTTGGATTGGCAGGAATGTTTGAACTCGTATCTGAGCAGGTCACTTTGGAAATATTGCTACTTCTTTCTCTAGTTCCTTTGAAAGTTAGGTTATAGAGTTCAGCTTTCCAGGACTGTTGGCATGAGAAACTTTTGGGACAGGCAAGGAAGCATCCAAGACTCAATGACTGCTAAACATTACTTTTGAGGTTGTAC
The DNA here is from genome assembly GCF_000695815.1 of Acanthisitta chloris. Lineage (NCBI taxonomy): Eukaryota > Metazoa > Chordata > Aves > Passeriformes > Acanthisittidae > Acanthisitta > Acanthisitta chloris. The sequence goes on from NW_008684229.1 coordinate 146,680, forward strand.
TTAGGTGCCTTTGTGTACCTTCAGTGTGTTCTTTTATAGACATGCAGCCTAGTGAACTAAAACAGTTGCCTTTTTAAATAGTATTTATAAAAATTTCTTTAATAACAGCATTCATCTAATGTAGGTGCTCAAAATCTTATTTGCCCCAGTAACTATTATGCACTGTAAACAGATTCTGAGTAACTTAAAGGGGCCTGAAACCCATGTACTTGAAAATGTGTTGGCTCAGGACAAGGATCTACCACTTTTATATTCCTCTTCATATAAAAGATATGGAACCACGATTCCTGGAAGTGTTCAAAAAATGCATAGATGTGGTGTTTAGGGTCGTGGCTTAATGGTGGACTCAGCAGTGTTAGGTTAATAGTTGGAGTTGCTCATAGACATGTGTCTCGGTTTGAGAGACAGGTG
>NW_008684230.1:0-1530 GCF_000695815.1 Acanthisitta chloris
TGAGAACATACATCTGCAACGTGGTCTTCAAGGCTCTCTTGGAAGTGGGCTTCATTGTGGGCCAGTACGCCCTGTACGGGTTCCAGCTGAAGCCCCTCTACACTTGCAGCCGCTGGCCCTGCCCCAACACTGTCAACTGCTACATCTCCCGACCCACTGAGAAGACCATCTTCATCCTCTTCATGCTGGGGGTGGCCTGCGTGTCCCTGCTGCTCAACCTGGTGGAGATCTACCACCTGAGTCTCACCAAGTGCCGGAAGGGGCCAGGCACCAAGTCCCGCATCCTAACCATTTCTGGTGGCCCTGGAGGGCCTAGCAGCACCCATGTCACCCTGCCCAGGGGTGGCAGCCCCCCTCCGGGCCTGACACCCCTGAAGAAGGCAGGTGCATGGCTAGGGGTGGCTGGTGGGTCCCACAGGGAGATGCGAACGGCAGACCTGGCAGTGTGAACATGACCTGCTGGGATGGTCAGGGATGGGTGATGCACAGGTGGCCACAGTGGTGGTTCTGTCTCTGGGCCCTGCCAGGTTTGTGGCATGGACCCCATGGCCAGCACAAGAGATGGGAATGGCCTTGGGGACACAGCTCAGCTGTTTCTGGCACTTGTGGGAGCAGCAGGGCTGAGTAGAGCTGGGACTGGGAAGAATATAATAAACACTCACTGCACCTCACTTGACTTGTGCTCCGCCCATGGGCACCGTGGCATTGCTCTCCAACCAGTCCATCCTACGGACATACTGCATGGCCAGGGCAGGGCCACTGCTGGGTTGGGTTGGGCTGGGCTGCAGCCCTGTAGGCAGAGGACAGGCAGGGCATGTGAGGCTGGCACCAGCAGGCACAAGGTCAGGGATCATGCCAGCATGCTAGAGCTGGCAGGACAGGAGGGACCAAAGTAGGAAGTGCAGGCAGCACAGGCAGGCAGGGATGGACAGGAGCAAGGTGCAGAGAAACAGTGGAACACTGGCCCTGTTCTCCTGCAATGCTCCCCCTGCCCATGGAGGGAAACCAGGGGCTGCCAAAGGTTTTCCACATCTTTATTTGAAATGAATGGTTTCCAGAGACACAGGGTTAGTCCTACCGCCCTGGTATCACTACAACAAGACTGGTGAGCAGCTCACTCTCCACATGGACACAGAACAGATGGCCCCGGGCCAGGGCCCAGAACAATATATACAGGCTCAACAGGAGACCCATGTACAGCTCAAGAAAACTGACCAGAACACAAGGAGGGGTAGGAGGCATCAGCACAGTTGGAGGCAGACTTGCCCCAGGCAGGGCACTGCCAGCCTCCTGCTTTGAGAGGGAGGGGGAGGCCAGGCAGAACTCCTTGCTTCTGCCAGCAGCTGCCCAAGCCCCTGGCTGGAGGAGAGGTTCCCATTGATGGCACCTTGCACGGGGGAGGGGGCTTACACCAGGACAAGGGACGATGGGGGTCTCTTCTCGCAGGCATTTAGCAGTAGGACAAGAGGGCATACACTCAAGCTCTGCCAGGGGCGATTTAGGTTGGATCTTAGGAAGAGATTTTTTACA
>NW_008684230.1:1575-2457 GCF_000695815.1 Acanthisitta chloris
GACTGGAAGTGGCTCTTAGTACCATGGTCTAGTAATAACGGTAGGGTTGTACTCGATGATCTGAGGTCTCTTCTAACCAGCTTGATTCTATGATTCTTTGAGAGAGGGACAGCACTGGCAGAGATCCATCTTCATCAGTTTTCAGCCAAATCAGGAAACATTGATAAAATTGAGGGAGACATTCCTATGGTGAGGCCAGATCTGTGCCCTCATGTTCAACACAAGCTCCATTCACTTCCCCCAGCCAACCCCAACCTCTCCCACCCCTGGGAAAAAGCCCTCCCCCTAACCCAATGGCTCTCAGGCTGCCAGTGGCCCATCTCCACTGGTTTGAAAACACAATCCTGCCACAGCAGCAGCGCTGCCTTTCCTGTCATGCCACCTGCATCCTCCTGAGGGAATGCTAAAGGAAAAGGGAATGAAAAGCTTCGGAGCCACTGGTCCACTGCTGACTTGTGCAACACCTGCCCTGGGGCAGGGGGAGAGCGGGGTAGTGGCAGGGCTGGGAGTAAGGGGGAACAGGGCTGGGCAAGGGGAGCTGCCCCAGGGACTCGCCACCCGTGTGCCATGGGAACTGGCCCTGGGGAAGATGGCTCACCCAGCAACCAAAACTGGAGGCAGAGCTGAGAGCAGGGGCCACGTATGTGGGGGAGGCCTGTAATGAGCAGGATGGGATGTCCAAGTCTGGTAATGACGAAGGGACAGCACTGCTGCAGCACCATCCCCTCCTGTGCTGCACGGCCCCTGCCCTGCAGGCAGGAAGACAAGGTGTCCAGGGCTGGAGTGCAGCAAACCCAGCAGCACCTTGCTCTTAGTCCATGTCATCCTCCAGGCCGCTGAGCCGACTGTGCTCCTCATAGATCTCCCTCACAGCCAGGATGC
>NW_008684230.1:2472-2887 GCF_000695815.1 Acanthisitta chloris
CAGCATGCTCCATACTTCGGTCCATGGGGATAACAGAATACCACAGTGGGGACTCTGCGATGCACGACCGTTCTGGCTGTAGGTAGAAGACATCATTGCGGTTCCGCAGGCTCTCAGGACTGTGGAGAGAGAGGAAGGTGAGACCTGGGATATCAGCTTCGGGGGCTCACACAGCCTGGCCTGCCATCATGTTTATCAAGGGGGACTCAAGGCTTGTCCCATGGGGATAACAGAATACCACAGTGGGGACTCTGCGATGCACGACCGTTCTGGCTGTAGGTAGAAGACATCATTGCGGTTCCGCAGGCTCTCAGGACTGTGGAGAGAGAGGAAGGTGAGACCTGGGATATCAGCTTCGGGGGCTCACACAGCCTGGCCTGCCATCATGTTTATCAAGGGGGACTCAAGGCTTGTC
>NW_008684230.1:2939-13135 GCF_000695815.1 Acanthisitta chloris
TTTGCTCAGAACCAAAACCCCTAACCAGCCAAGCACCAGGACTCATAGTGCACACACTCCTTCCTGCCAGTCTGGAGAAAGGCAAGAATGTCGTATGAGCAATGGCTGAGGGAATTTGATTTGTTTAGCCTTGAGAAGAGACTCAGGAGTGACCTCATCACTCTCTACAACTACCTGAAAGGGTGTTGTAGAGAGGTGGGGCCTGGTCGAACACATGTCCTATATGAAATGACTGAGGGAATTGCATTTGTTCAGCCTTGACAAGAGGCACCTCTGGGGTGACCTCATCACTCTCTACAACTACCTGAAAGGGTGTTGTAGAGAGGTGGGGCATGGTCTCTCCTGCCATGCCTGCAGAGAAGGACGAGAGGGAATGGCCACACACCGAGACGGGAGATTCAGATTAGGTATTAGGAAAATTTTTTCACTGTTAGGGTGGTCAGGCACTGGAATAGGTTGTTCAGGGGGCGGTGGAGTCACCATCCCTGGAAGTGTTTAAGAGGTGTCTGGACCCGGTGCTGGAAGATATGGTTTAGGGGTTACAGTGGTGTGACAGGTTAATGGTTGAACTTGATGATCTTAGAGGTCTCTTCCAGCCTTGATGGCCTATGATTCTAAGAAGTGGAAGAAGCATTCTCTCAACCAAACACACAGTACAGATCCTGGGCAAGGCTTCATGCTCATATACAAATATTTGGAGAGCAGCAGTCACTCCATAGTGTCCCATCAAAACTGAGAGGTGGCTTCAAAATGGCACATGCCCCTTCTCCAGAGAAAGCCTCACCATTTGGAGAGATAAAACTCATAGAACTTGACTGGGCATCGGAGAGGGTTCATCCTGTTCTCCCGCTGCTCCAGCATTGGTGCCTCCTCCTCACGCTTCCGCTTTCCAGAGCCACCATCTGCAGAGGGGGAGAGAGCTGGATCGTGGCTGGATCTCAATCAGGGAGGCAGGGGGAAGGACAGATGTTCCATGAGACACTACCTCGGCTTTTCTTCTGCTTGGCAGGAGCATAGTAGCGGATGCTCACCACCTTTGTCATGCCACGGGCAGTGGTGCACTTGCGGGACTGGCGCACCACGTTGGTGAAGGAGAGCTGCATGTGCTCCTCTGCTGTCTGCAGCCCAAAGAACTTCGTGTTGAAGAACATGAGAGTGTTGAGAAGCACAAAGGGCGAGTAAACACCCAGCTGTTTGCACTCCCAGAGGTGCTCCTCCTCCACACGTGAGAAAACTGTATCTGCAACACACAGAGGAAGAACCAGATCACATCATAGTGGCCTTGTGACAATACCTTCACCCCGCCCAGAAGAGCTCACTGCAAAAGACTGACACCTCACAATGCCTGTTTCCACAACGTTACTTTTCCAAAGCCATCAGCAGAGCTCGATGCTGGCCCTTCCCAGCCATGAGCCACCCCAGATCACAGTTAAACCACAGGCGAGAACTCAAATCAGTCCCAACTGCTCATCACTAGAGGTGGCCACAAAGTGAACCCCAGGTCAGTGCTGCGCCACACTCAGTGAGACAAGAAGGAAAAGCAGCAGGCAGGAGAGACAAGGCCAGCTCCTGCCTAGACACACAGGCCTGGAGCCAAAAGCCTCTGTCTGGGACAGTCAATATGCAGAGGTGAGGCTGGATCTGTAAACTGACTACTGACAAGACACAGCAGGGAAGGCAGCCCAGATCACAGCATTTTGAAAAGCCTCTGCAGAGCTCTAAGTTAGCCCATTCACAAGGCAGCAGCACAGCAACCTTGGCCAACACTCAGCACAGTGTGCTGGGAACACAAAGGCATGCACCAGTGTGCCTCCTGGCTTGGTATCCTCTTTGCCAAAGTGTGGAGACATCACTGTGAAGTGATGGAAAGAATCAAACTGTCCCAGGATACAAAGCACGTGCTCTGCTCCCAGCTACTCTGACTGTGTGCAGAAGCTGCTGAGGCATGAACCACACTGGCTCTGCTGTTGCTATGGGTCAGCATGACCCCAGGACGCAGCAGGACTCTGCTGCCTGTGCCAAGGAAGAGGGTTGAGGCTGGGGAAGCACAATGAGACCAGAGGAGCCAAGGCTAGGAGCACCAACTGGACATGTGGTGACTAAAGGTACTTTGAAGACACATACTATTTGGTAAGATTGTGGGTTGCCAGCCGCTCAGGGACTTGTTCAGTTCTTGCACAAAGGTCAGGTAGTAAAGGTCTGTAAATATATTCACCATACGATTGTTCTCGAGCAGGTACTAGAAAGGACAGAACACACAGTCAAGAGAAACACAGCAGTACTTGGAATTCAAACTCCCCAGAGAGCCCAGAGCACACATGCAGAGTGACCCTCCTTGCACCACCAGAGGTGCAGGACAGACACTTCTGCGAGTTGCGAGGAAAACCTTGGGGGCATGACAAAGCAGACTTGGTGCTGAATAAAGGACTGAGTTTGAGGACATATCTCCTAGTCCTCAAGGATGTGCAAGAAGGGTGCAAGACTGAGGAATAGTTGCCACCCTACCCTCTGGGCTTGGGAACAACGGCCAAACTAGATGGGTGGGTTGCTGTTCCAGGGTGAGGCACTGAAGCAGAGTCCAGTGAGCCTCTCTGGGTCCCCAGAAGGCAGAATAAAGGGTATAAGCCCCCCTCACCAGATCTGACCCCAAGTCTGGCTGTGGAGGACTTGAGGGCAGCAAGGCCTCCCTCACCTGCTGGATGCCAAGGCAGAGGTAATAGATGCTGTCTGGTTCATAGCGTTCCCCATTGGGCCGTGTTATCTCCTTGACAAACTGGGCCAGCCCATAGTTGAGCTCAGCTGCTGTGCAGGCTAAGATGTCTTCTTTGATCCTCATGGGCTTGGCTGTGGAGACAAGCACAGAAGCCTCAGACAATAGCCTGCAAGGTCACAGGCACCTCCACATCCTGAGATTCAGCTTCTGGGACGTTTCTGTCACTCCACTGCATCCAGATAAGGCACTTACGGCCAAAGCGTAGCTCCTCTCCTTTGCTGGTCTCTCCTCCTGCATACTTGGCTTGCACCCAGGACTTCCAGGCATTCACACCGTATGAGTAGTTCAGGACTGTGCAGCTGGGCTGGCTACTCATTGAGTCCCGGGAGCAGCTTTCAGAGAGCACCAGGCGCTTCTGCCCCTGCAGAGAGGTGTACCGTGAGACTGGGCACCTACCGGGGATGGATGCAAGAGTTCTGGCAACCCCTCAGACCTGCTGACTGCCAGCTCCCTCCCAGCACACCTGTGTCCAAGCCAGCAAGCACCCTTCTGCTGATAGCCAAGCCAACAAGGCCCATTAATTAAGAGAGCCATGGGCAGGAAAGAGACCAGCTCTCACATGACCTGTAGCATTCAAAGCCCTCCGAAGTGACAAGCAAGTCATTTCATTCAAGGAGTGGCCCACATGCCCTGAAGGAAGAGGGCACAACCTCCCCAGCACACAAGCCTCTGACACACCTCATACATCCCAGATGGCAGCTCCCACTCCAAGCCCAAAGAGCTTTAAGCAGGCAGTACCCACAGAGAACTCACCTTTCGGACAGCACGAGGCAGATCTTGATCTGTGGACACATCATCTGGTCCCACCAGCCCACAGTCAAAGAGGAAATCCACACTGGGATTGATGTCTAGAGGGTCTGAAAGGAAACACAGGCAGAAGGGCTCAGTTGAGACTTTTCATCCTGTCCCCTGTGCTGGCCTGGTTTTTACAGCAAATGAAGGGGGAACACTTCACACCCTCTGCCACTGTCTGGCATAAACTTTTAGCCACAGCCCAAGAAAGGAAATAAAGCTCTGGCAGATGATAGTAAGCTTTCTCAGAATAACTAGAGCCCCACATTTTCCCCTCTGACAGTTTTTTGTTTGTTTTGTTTCTTAAACCTGAGGAACATTCCTCATCCCCTCGTGCCATGCTAGTACTGTGGACAGCTTAGCACAGGCACCTCAATGCTGTCCTTTGCTGCTAACATCCTGCCTCAGCACTGCTGTGCTCCTGCAAGTCCTTGCCTCTTCTTCCACCTTCTGCCTGTTAATGGGCACTCAGCAATTCTGCCATTTCACCCAGCTCTTACTCTTAGGGAAGTCAGCCTCCAGGTCCTGGCCCGGCTCATCGAGGACATTTGCCATCTTGACAGCCATAGCCAACACATCATCCCGTGCTGGTCCAAAGAGATCACAGTCCTCCAGGAGACCCTCTGCACTCTGGTTACTCACCAGGTCTGCAATGCAAAAGCAGATCATAAACCCTACTTGCTTGAAAGTCTTGTCTGTTTTCCACGTGACAGCTGAAAAATGAAGTCAGGCTCCCTGCATGCAGCACAGTCCTGTGCTCAGAGCAGACTCAGGACATCTGTCCTGTGCAGCTTTCTCCGGACAGCAAGACATTGGATGTTTGTTGTCTCCACAGCCACAACCCTAGTCACTAGGATGTGAGGAATGCAACTCCCAAGTTAAAAGACCTGTGAGGACAGGACTGTTTGTTAGTTTTCCAGCTGGGAAGCTGCTTTAGGTAAGAGCCTGAATAGCCACCTGAATATACTAAGAGAGCTGCACGTGTGCCACAAGACAGGCACTCACAAAAGAGACAGCAGCAGACACTGCTCCCTGCTACAGCTTTTCACTTCTGGTACCTCCCAGCAAAAGCTCAGGACTCTCCCTTCCCTGCTCCCTTTTCAAAAGCTTTGAGACAGCTGCAATCCAGGCAGGTGTTCTAGCACTAGGAGCTGGCAACCCCACCTTGATCCCAGCAGTTGGGCCAGCCCAAGCCATGACAGAACCTACCACACAGGTCCGAGGAGGCCTTGTCTAGTTCCTCAGCCTCTGCAATCATCTCAGCCATGGCCAGGATGTCAGCCTCTAGGGGATTGGAGGGGATCTTCACCTTCAGTTCCTCAATGGTCTCCACAATCTTATCTGTGCTCTCCAGTGTGGTGGGCAGGAACATTGGCACAGGCACCTGTAGACAGCAGCACACCAGACAGGAAACTGACACTCGGCAGACTGATGCAAAAGCAGAGGCAGGAGGAGAATGAACAGAGAAGCAGGGAGGCTGCAGCGAGGCAGGATCAATATAGTAAGAGGTGAAGCAGGTGAAGTGTGTTGCTTACCGGGACAGGCATGGAGAAAGGCACAGGTACTTTCTGGCAGTACATATGCATAGGCACAGGCACGAAGATCGGGACAGGGATTGGCAACACAATCACCTGGGGCTTCCAGTCAGCTTCTGACAAGAGCAAGAGTACATCAGAGAGTTTGATCACAGAAGTTCTTCCAACCAGCCCTCCTGCACACTGCCATGCCCCCAGCCACCCAGCACAACAGCCCTTCCAGCCATCAGCTCCTAGAACTTGTGGGCAGAGCTGGAGCAGCAGCAAGTCAAGCCCTGCAACAAGAGGCTTGCCTTGGCCACAGGTGCAAGTCCTGCTCTTATGTGGCCCTACTATGAGGTCTAGTTGCCTTGCATACGCTGGAGACCACACACACATGCCCAACAGGAGCTACAGAGTGGAACTTCCTCAGCAGATGGCCCTCAGACAAGTTAACAATCTCCAGGAGAACAAGAGTCGTCTCATAAGAGGCAGGATCATGCGACAGTGCCCTCTGCATCTCTCCTTTTGCTGCTGATGGAAATGGGCTCTCTCCTCCCAGCCCTGCTATGTGTGCCCTGCACCTACCCTGAGACTCCTCAGCATGGTGCCAAACAGCCACAGCCATTCCGTACAGCATTTTGAGCTGGATTCACAACCAGTCTGGAGCAGGGACATGCAGTAATGCCTTGTTTTCCTACCTGTCTGACATCCTTTGGACTTCATTTCTAACTTGCAGGAAACACCCCTGTTCTGCATCAGTGGTTTACACATGGCAGCTTTGTTTTTCCGAGGGGTGGCTGGAACCAGAGGTGGGGCAGGAGGTGGTGCGGCTGGAGAAGTTTGGGATGAGGAGGCCTTTGCTGACAGCTGAGGAAATGCAAGAAAGCAGGAGGTTGGTGTCCACCTAAGGCAGTACAACCTTTCTCTACTACAGGTGCAGCTGGAGTGACTCCCCAAGCACCTCCTGCAGCCTGGCAGTCCCCAACACACATGTGGATGCTCCCACGGTCAGGCCCGGATGAAGGACTGCCAAGATGCTCCTGGCAGGCAGTAAGCCATTTAAAGTGGCCATTCTCTGCAGCAGCCAGCAAGGAGTCTGGCACTGGTGGCTCCTGTCCCATGGGACAGAAAGAAACACGGACAGTGACTATACCCAGGCACAGGAAAGCGCTGTGCAAAGAGGAGCCACTTCCACAGTGTCAGGCCATTCTTGAGTTCATCATCAGTTCCTGGGGAATGGTTATGCTTCCCCCTTGCAGAAGATATGCTGATGCTGCCCTCCCCAGCAGCTCCTATCAGCTCCCACTACCCAGACCTCTTAAAATGCATTGGTTATAGTAGAATGAAATCTCCCTGGGCAATGGCAGAACTGTTTTCTCTTTGGGGACCGTCCCTTTGTGCTATCTTGCAAACTCCTACCTCCAACAGGCCTTACCTCTGCCTTCTGTGAGGAAGGGACAGCTGATTTTGGCTCTGAAGACTGACCTGTAAGAGAAAACAACAGCTCTTAAGTTCAAGAGCTCCTGGGCCAACATGTCCCACTGCTGGGACTGGAGGTGCCAGCAGCCAGAGAGCAGGGTCAGGCTCCCTAAAACCTGCTCTTAGCCACACCAGGAACAGTTAATGTTTCCACAATCTCTAGCCCTAGCAGCTCAGAAGACACTAAAACTCCAAAATCAAGTTATTCTCATGTCATTTTGAGCTCCCTTGCAGTCCACCCCATCCCCATCACAGCAGGTCAGGAGAAATCCCAGTCCCTTGTAGAGAGAGGAACCCAGGGCTCTATTCCCAGCTCTGCCTATTGGCTTGCTGTACCGAGCCATGGCCCCTCCCTGTGCCTCCATATCCCTGCTACAAATATCTTGGCAAAGTGCTTCGAGATCCCTAGGAAGAAGGTGACAGAGCTAGTAGTAGCATTATAAGATATCCCAGAAAGCAGAGAGACAGCTTTGCCCAAGCTCTAAGGATGCAGTCCATTCCCATAAGGAAAGGGATCACCTGCAGGTAAAAGGCGCATGTGGCAGACATTGTCTCAGGTGATGACAATATCACCCTGTCTTGGATGATAATTCCAGCTCATTTGCTCTGCAGAGAACCTGCACACATCTCAAAGGCTTAGGAGCTAACAGCACCTTCATCCCAGTCTCCAGTGAGCTCATGGGGCCAGCAAAAAGAACGGCCTTCTACAGTACTGACTATGTGCCATGCATGAAGGAGACACCTGCAAGGAAAGCAGCAGGTTTCAGCATGCAAAGGCAGTGGCAGGTCAATTCACACCTCCTACATACATACAGGCTCTTCAGGAAAGACTCAGATTCCTAAAGGTCCAACACTGTGCAAATTTCCTCTGTCCTGAGGAAATGCAAGACAGCTCTTGTGCACTGGGAGGCCCAGCCTGCTTGCTGGAAACAGGAAAGTTTCAGTTGGAGGAAGCTCCCTAGTCTGCAGCTGAGCATTCAGCCATCAGATCTGCAACAGTCTCAGGGTCCAAGAACTTGCCCTGGCCACCCTGAAGAGGATGGGCCAGCAGGTCTAGATAGGAAACATCTATGGCTTGAAGCAGAAAAGACAAGTTATGGCATAAGAGCAGAATCAAAAGCAAACATGACTGCCCCACAGGCCAGTGATTTAGGACTCAGGGAAACAAGATTCTCCTGTCACAAAGGTCCATGTGCTATGTGTCCAGGGTTCCAGAAAAGCTGCAGCTTGTTCTTTACTCTTGTCCCAACACTGGCAAGGAGCTGTCAAGGCACTGCCAGCCCCAGCTGTGACTTCTGACCCTCTATCCTCTCCAGCTAGACAGCCTCATACAGAATCAGTTCCCCTTGAAAGCCTTTGGGCACAGTTTTGTAGCAGAAGCTCCTCAATCCCACATTACATAGACTGTTCCCAGCAAAGGAATGGCTGCTTATATGATCAGTAACAAGCACTCTCAGGATCATCAGGTTGGTAGCAGCCACTGGGTCACAAGAATTAATGGTTTTAGGCAACCACTGGCTGCAAGAGAATAAGCAAGTAGTCAGCAGCTCTGCCCAAGATGGGCCTGAAATCCAAGTAGTCCCTTGTGAGCTGACAACACAGCTGCCCGGTCCACAGGAGAACCTGATTGGATCAGGCAGAAGCTGTTCCTCCTGAAATCCCCTGCACAGAACAATGGCCTGGAAAGCTCCCTGTGTAAGCAGGTCCTGGCTCCAGCACTCTTCCTTGGCAAACTCAGCAGTATGCCACAGTCTTAAAGAAGAGTGTCCACAGCTATCCCACAGCTGGCAGGGGACAGGTGTGCCAGAACACACAGAGGGCCCAGTGCCACCAGCAGTGTTCACCATGCATGGCAGCTGCTGGGGCAGCCTGGAGCTTGTGCTCAGCTGAGCACTCCACCACTGATGAAGGGCTTTTCCTTGGCTCCCTTGAGAGTCCTCCCAAGGTGCACAGAGAGGCAGCTGTGGCACAGTGAAGGGTGATGCCTCCCACATACCAAGCAGCAAAGTTTTTGGAAGCCCTCAGACATGTGGTGGAGAAGGGCTGAGACTGTTGTGGTGGTTGGTGGTGGAGAAGGTACTTCTCAGTCTTGTGGTCCATGGCTCCATGGAGACAATGGATGAACAGTGTGAAACATGCTTTCCTCTGCAGGCAGAGTCTGACCACTGTGCCTGTGTTCCAAAAGTAGTGTTATTGGTCTCACACAAGTAACATGCCTTGAAAAGCAGAGGACAAACGGAATAGCATGGCTAGGGCTGTGGAATCACCTGGTGAGCTACAGGAACCAGCAGGTTTAACACCTCTTCCTCCCCTGGGCAAGAACATTGTGAACCATCAAGCAAACTTCCTATGGGCACCGATTGAAAACCAACAGTTCCTTATCCAGGTCACTCCAGTGTGCTGCCACTTGAACTGTCACCTCAGCCTTTTATGGAGTGTGGCTCTTGGAAGGCAGGTTGGGACTCCTCTAGCTGAGAGAATGTGCTGCTTCTGGCAGAGCAGCTCTGCTTTGCTGTCTAAGCAGCAATGACATCTGGAGCTTCCCCCATCTTATGATCAGCCACTACTGCCAGGAAAGGAACTGGAAGAGTCTGGAGATGAGGACGAGGTCTCTCACATGAAGGTCCTTGTCTTCGTTTCCCCTCCTTGGCACACCCCAGTCAGGGTTTTACACCTCATGAAATCCCAGGGAGGGCAGCAAATCCCTGAACCTCCGATGCAGGTATGAGTTGAAGCTTGATGCACCGAAGTGAGTTTCACCATAAGCTGCAGCATATTAACAAGATCACACAGATCACCTGGGAGATCGTGGCCAACAAAAGACCAAGTAGAATGAGACTATGCAAGTGTCCAAGGGCCAAGCGATGTCTTGTCACTGTCACTATGAGCACCTTCCATCCTGAGGGATCCCAAAGCACTTTGCAATCTTCCATATGCAACTGGCTCAAGTTAATGATAGGAAATGGGGCAACAGGCAGTGAAAATCTCCTCTCCAGCTGGAACTCCATGGATGCAGAATGGGGTTATCTGGGACATAGTGTTGGCAACTTCCCAAAGCCACAGTGAGCTTTGGGTAAGTGGTAGGACTCCAATCTAACATCGCAAGACAGTGCCTCCAGCAGCTCAGTGCTCTCTCAACACCGTTCTAGGTTCAGCTCTGGCTGAGGAGAGCCCACCTACAGCATCACCAGCACCACTTCCTGCAGCACCCTTCTTTGTCCTTGAATGTTTCCCATCCAAGCACTGACCTGGCTCAATCCAGATTAGTTTATGAGATCTGAGAAGGTCACAGCTCGGAGGTGGTGTGGGGCTGCAGGTGGATTGTCATGCCAAACCACGCTGTCCCCTAACCCTGTAAATCGAGCTCTCCGCTGGCAACTTGAGGATGTTAAATCCCTGAGTATCCTCGCTAAGAGTGTGAGCTACAGGCAGCACGCTGGCACCGGCTCCTCCCGTCTGGGCCCTGTGTGTCATAGAACCATAGATGTTAGAGATGGAGAAGCCCATTAGGTCCCACTCCGTCCTTTCCCCCCCAGGGGCCAGTGCAGGATTGTTCCCTAGCGTCTCCTCCAGTCCCGGGCAGGAAGCTTCCACCCTCTGCTGTTCAGTCTTCCCTGTGTCTCTCAGACTGAGCT
>NW_008684230.1:13152-32456 GCF_000695815.1 Acanthisitta chloris
CAGCAGGCTCCCCCTTCTGCGTGTCCAGGTTGGGCTGGTTCTGTTGATTGTAAAATCGCAGCAGACACTGCTGGTTGCAGAAGTGTTTGATTTGCCCTCGCCAGTGGATGGTTTCCAGCAGCTTCCCCTGACGCTTGCAGGCATGGCACCGAGCTGCCTAAAGCCCGCATCAGCAGGAGAGAAACAACGAGTAACTAACCACACCCCCTCCGAGTGCAACACAACTCTCCAGTGAAAGGTGCACATAGCAAGGTGCTGTGAGCTTCCCCACAGCAGTGCCCTGCCAGTGCCAGCCAGGGACTCCAGCGGTGCGAACTTCTCACAGCAGCACTAGCCGCGGATCCAGCACTGTGAGCTTCCTCAGTGCAGTGCTCTGTCTGGCAGAATCAGCTGGGGACTCCAGCTACGTGAGCTTCCCCGTAGCAGTGTCCCGTCATTGCCAGGCAGGACTCCAGCAGTGCCAGGTTCTCCGCAGCAGTGCCAGCCAGACTCCAGCAGTGCGAACTTCCTCAGTGCAATGCCCACTTATCTGGGTGCCGTGCCCACCACAGCACTTAGCACAAGCTGCCAGTGCCAATACTGACCTTGAAGTACCAGAGCAAGTATTTGCTTTTGCAGTCTTCACTACAGAAGTCCCAGGTGCTGCCCTCCAGCTGCTCGGTGACCGCCCGCTGGCAGGTCTGAGAACAGTAGGTGCAGGTGATGCAGCACAGGCCCAGGTTCTTGGTGAAATCCTGTTTGTAAAGAAGCACACACCCTGCGGAGAAACAATAGGAGTGAAACCTTCCCAGGATGAACTGGGGGCCTCCCTGACCCAAACATGACCAGAATCCAGGTCTGCGGAGACAACAGAGCACACGCAACACACTGTAGGGAACAATCCAGCACTGGCCCCTGGGGCTGGGATAAGATGGGACCTCATGGGGACTTGCCATCTCTCACCTCCATGCTTCTAGGAAGAGTCTGACTCCAACCTCCTGTGTGCAGGAACCCAGCAGGCAGGGCAAGGCCAGGTCAGGCCAGCCCAGACGCAAGAGCGTAGAAGTGCATGATGACAGGAGGAGCGGAGCTGCCACCTGCTGTCTCCCCAGCCCCCAGAGAGAGAAAAGCTGTGAGAAGGCCCTCCCCAAGGACACAATGAGAGGTAAAGATCTTGCCCTAGGGCCTGGCTGGACAGCAAGCCATCCCCACAACAGTCCTCCCTTCACTGCATGGCAAGGCTCTTGCCCCAGGGCCTGGCTAAGACAATCTCCCCTCTGTTCCTCTCCATGCTCTCTTCTCCTCCCCCAGCATGGGCTGGCATGGGGGCTCTGCCTCTCCCATGCCTTCCCCAAGTACCTTCACTGCAGAAGTTCTTCTCCACTCCAGAGAAACGGATCTTCTCATGCAGCAGCTTCTCCTGCTTGCAGTGTTCACACTGAGACACCACCCCACGCAGCCGCTTGAAGTCCTCACAGCAATCCTTACAGCAGAACTGATATACCTTGTCCTGCCAAAGAGACCACTGCCCGGTCAGCCAGGCTGGCAGGAGGCTCCTACACTTCTCAGGGAAGCAGGAGAAAGACTATGGGGCTGAATCAAGTTCCCAGCTCTCCTGGCACAGGGTTTGGCAGAAGTGTTCTCCTCCTGCCTTTCTGACATCCTGATGAACATCAGGAGCACAGCCCTCAGCACACAGTCTCCAGGCACGTCTCTACAGCTAACGCATTCAGAGAACTGGCACAGGAGGAGCTCTGCTTTGAGCAGGGAGAGGAAGGTTCACACCAGTGTGGGCCTCAACATCCCCCCAGGGAAAGTCCTCACCTGCCAGTCTAGGATCTCTGGCTTCCCGCTGAAAAGATTGTGGCAGTAATGGCAGTTGAGGTGGATCCCACCTTCCGGGCTGGTGTGCTGCAGGAGACAGAGACAGCTCATGGAGGGAGAGGCACACCGAGGGCAACAGGCACCTACTTCACACTGTCACCACCGCCTGTCTCCTCCACTGCTCACAGCAGCCTGCCCAGCCCCACTCGGACCTGTGCTCGCCGCCACTCTCGGTGTCTCGGTCAGTCCATCACATCATGTCTTAAGCTCCTGGAGAGCTGATTCTTTAGAGCAATTTCACTTTGCTTCTGGTGTGCTGGATCCAGCTCTTCTCAAGAAGGCAAACTTTCAAGCTGCCACCCCGCTGGATTTGAAACCTTCAGAGATGGGAGCTCTGCTACCTCTTCTGAGAATTTCTCTCAAAGCTCTTGAGGCACCAGTGCTTGGTTTCTATTTTCATGGTAATGCAACTTCAGAATTCAAGAAGCCTTTCTCATCCCACCTTCTGCTAGATTAATCTGCTAGATTAAACAGCCATTTAGCATTTGGTGTCTTGTCCACAAGGATATATTTATTAATAAAGTCATCTTCCTGGATTTCTGTCTGATAACCTCAGATAAGGTGTTCTGCAAGTGCCTCAGTACGTGCATTTTTCAAGCCCAAATGTAATTTTAATGCTTTTTTCCCCCGAATACTTCCAATTTTTCTTCAGTATTGAAAATAAAGTGGACATATGCAACAGTCTCTTTTGCTCCCTAGCCTTCAACTTTAACTCCATGTTCCTCTGCTTGTACTTGCAATAACTTAATTCATCCTTCCCTCTGTGGCTGTAAACTGAGATGTTGATACTCAACAGCTTAACTCCTGTAATCCCAAGGCCTTTTCAAAATCCTTACTTTCCCAGGACTTGCATGCCCACACTATTTGAGTAAGGCTGAGACAGGATCTTGCATTGAGCTGTGTTTAAGCACGTGTTAGGAGGAACCAGCCTTGTTAATCAATCCAATTGCTTTGCTTTCTCTGACTGCCCTGACCTCAGTATGGGCTAACACTTCACTGGTTTTCACTTCATCTGCAAAATTTTATCTTGTTTTCTCTGACTTTACTGGAAAGTGACTGATGAAGATGTTGAACTCCTTGGGCTTAATACTGATCCCCAAGAAGCAATCTTGAAACATTCTCTTCAGTGGCTTTTCTTTGACAAGTGTGTTCTGAGACCTGCCAGCAGGACAGTTCCTAATCCAGGTTATGTGTGGGTTTACTCACATGTTACAACACTGATTTTACATGGCAATAATTTAAGTTAGGTGAATTAGTGAAGTCCCAGGTGACTGGAAAACGGGAAACATTGCAATGGGTAGTAATGAGAACCTTGGGAAACACCAACATGTGCCTGGGAAGATCATGGAACAGTTCCTTCTAGAAGCTGTGCTAAGGCACGCGGCGCACAGGAGGTGATTCAATACAGACAGCACTGCTTCATGAAGGGCAACTTTTGCCTGACCAACCTAGATGCTTTCCTCAATGGAGTGACTACATCAGTGGATGAAGGAAGAGAAACGGACGTCATGTATGTGGACTTCTGTAAAGCCTTTTGATACAGTCCCTCACATCCTTCTCTCTGAATTGCAGAGAGATGGATTTGGTGGGTAGACTGTTGGGTGTATGAGGAATTGGTTGGATGGTTGCATCCATAAGTGGTTAATGGTTCAGGGTCCAGATGGAGATTAGTGACAAGTGGTGTCTCTCAGGGGTCTGTACTGGGACAAGTACTGTTTCATATCTTCATCAATGACATAGATGAAGGGATCAATACACCCTGAGCAAGTCTGCAGATGACACCAAGCTGAGTGGTGCAGCTGACACTGCTGAACAACAGGATGCCATGCAGACGGACCTGAACAAGCTTGAGCAGTGGGCCCGTGGCACCTCATGAGGATAAATAAGACCAGGTGCTGGTGCTACACCTGGGTGGGGGCAATCCAGGCCGGGGGATGAACAGATCAAGAGCAGTCTGTCAACATGGTGCTTGTGGATGAAGAGCTGGACACAGGCTAGCAACATGAGCTCACAGGCCAGAGAGCCAACTGTATTTGCTCTCTGGCTGAGGGAGGGGATTCTGCCTCTCTACTCCACTCTGGTGAAGACTCCACCTAGAGTATTACATCCAGCTCTGGGGTCCCCAGCACAGGAACAATCGAACTGTTGGAGCAAGTCCAGAGGAGGGCCATGAAGATGATTAGAGGGCTAGAACAGCTCTCCTATAAAGAAAGGCTGAGAGAGTTGGAGTTGTTCAGCCTGGAGAAAAGAAGGCTCTGGGGCCACTTTATTGCAGCCTTTATGTACTTAAAACAAGCTTATGAGAAAGACAGGGAGAGACATTTTAGCAGGGCCTGTTGTGGCAGGACAAGGGGAATGGTTTTAAACTAAGACAGTAGGTTGAGATTAGCTTTAAAGAAGTTCTTTTACCAGGAGGATGGTGAAACCCTGGCACAGGTTGCCCAGAGAAGTGGTGGATGCCCCATTCCTGGAAACATTCAATGTCAGGTTGGACAGGGCTCTGAGCAGCCTGATCTAGTTGAAGATGTCCCTGCTCACTGTAGGGGGTTGGATCATTTAAATGTCCCTTTCAAACCAAACTGATCTATGATTCTAGTCTTAGGAAGTCTACAACTGTAAAAACTCTACAGATACACTACTGACACTATTTGTGACCTCAGTGAAGGATTACATCAAGGATTCACTAAAAAGCCCTCAACAACCCAACCAACCAACCAACCAACCAAAACCCTCAAACCCCCACATCCAGAAAAACCCCATAAAAACAACAACATCCCAAAACCAAATGCTGCAACTGTCAGTACCTAACACTGTACCTCTAGATTCTCTAAGTTTTCTCAGTTGCCCAAGGCATGTCCTGGTCTAAGTCTTCCAGGTCTTCCTGGCTGTTATTTTGTTCTTTGACAACTGGTCAAAACTAATATTCAAGTTACTTGTGAATACCACAGACAATTCACACATGCTGAAACTTAACATCAGAAGATTAAAAACCACTACTCAAGCCTGTAAAGATTATTAAACATAAGCATCCAGGCCCGCTAGTTGTAAATTTTTAAACAACACATCCCAGAAGACTTAGGTGTTTTGGTGACACCTGGCTCAGAGGACAGCTCTGCCCCTTTCCACCCAGCCAGCAGGTGTGCATTGTGCTTTGCCAGCTTACTTGTGCTTTTGGCCACTACATCCCAAACCACTCATGCAGCTGAGCTCTGTGCTGCACCTCCAGTGGGCATAACCTTACAGACAGGAGTGAATCACAGCCTGCCTTATCCCAATGGAGCAAAGGGTAGATAGGGCCAACACTGAGATATGAGCAATTACAGTCACTGCAACTCTTGTGCTCCTAGCAGAGACTTTCTTAGGAACCCACCCTGAGGAGCTGGGGGAAAGTGGAGCCTCTGCTAAGTGTGAAAGAAGGCATGAGCTCCACGGCCCAGGCCAGCATGAAGGGTATTTCAGTACCTGGAATTTGGTCCAGCAGCTGGGGCTGCAGAACTGGTAGACAACCCGGTCTGTCTTGTTGTAATAGCAGGGTTCAGATAAACTCTTTCTGCAGAAGCTGCAGGGTCTAGGGGGACCTGATGAAACAGATAGGAATTGGTGAGTGCAGCAGCACAGGATGTGGGGCTGGATTCTGAGGATGGCATGCAAGCTACTCACTCATCCTCACTCTGTCAACCTATTGTCAGAAAGCAAGGGACAAGAGCACCAGGAAACTAAGTGCACCAGATTCTGCTAGGACAGAAATGTTAAGCATGGATGGAGAGTAGAGTGGTTCAAGGAAGTGATCCTAGTTCTAGAGGAATTTGGTCAAAACAGGCTGCAATAGTTGCACCAGATACCACACCCATTCCTGGACACCTTGGTACTCCATATAATGGAAAGGGCAATGCCAGCACAGTACAACACTACAACTGCTCCCTACATTCTCAAGAATAGCAATGTACACTACTCTCTGTATTAAGATGCCTACATGCTGCAAGGGTGTCTCCCTCTTCAAATATTCCACTTATCACCCTGGACTCCTCCCCAGGCAAGCAACATACCTTCTTTTCATTCCCATCCACAAGCAATAAACAGTACCAAGGAAGGAGTTGGAGCAGAGAGGTGACTGATTCCCTGTCCATAGGTGCTCTTACCAACTAAGCCTGACTGCTTCACTTTGTGGGAGGTAGTGCAGCAAATGGAGCAGAACAGGCCCATCTTGCCACTGCGATCCACGTTGGGCAGCATGTCAAAGTTCTTGCACAGCGTCTTGCACCACATACATGGGTAGACCCGAGTGTTCTTCTGCAAACAGAGCAGAACAGAGCTTCCAGGGAGACCATCATAGCTGGCAAGGTCTGACCCTCACATTCCACCCCACTACTGCACCCACCACCAGACTGCTCTCCCGCCGTGAACACGAGGGCTCATACTCTGCAAGGTTCAGGTAATGGTAGCAAACAGGCAGTGCCTTTAGCACCTCACCTCATTTCAAGGGTAGCCTGGCAGGAATACAGAGCTTGGCAATCCCATCAAGACAGTTAAGGCTGCTTAGGTGACAGAGGAACATATCCAGACAAGCTTTGGGGAGACATCCAAAAGAAGCCAGTCCATGCTAACTGCATACACCAGTGTCACTGCACAGTCCAGCCTACTGTCTGCCTGTGACCCATGCTTGGGTCCAAGATGCAGAATCAATTAATTCTGTTTTCCTGCTTTAAAGTTTCTGCACAGCAATCTTTTAAATACTTTGTCAGCAATAAAAGACCAAGGGGATCCAAGTCACCTGCTATTGCATAAAGTGCCCTGTGTCACACCAAGCTGTGTACCCACAGAGACCCCTCCACCCCAGGCAGCTGACTCCACACACCTTCTTGTAACTGTTGAGACAGGCAGAGTTGCAAAAGCGTTTTTGCTGGCCTTCATGGAAGAGGTACTCCAGGGGCAAGCCCTTGTTGTATATATAAAGTCCACAGTTGTCACAGCAGTTTGTCTTCAGCCCCTTGGTGGCCCGGAACTTGGTGAAGCAGGCGTCACTGCAGATGCGGTGAACCACACTGCCATTGCTGACCTCATGCTGGATCTGCAGAGACATCACTGCTGTCACTCCCCCAAACCACCACGTGCCTCCTTCCAATGCAAGTGTACCACTACTACCACAAGCATTGACATAACAGGCTGTTGTACTAAAACTTAGGCAAATGCCATACTGGAAGCTGACGTGGACTGAGAGTGGTCTCCCTCGCCAAAAGCCAGTGGAGCAAGTGGGAGAGCAGTGGTAGGAAGCAGTGAGCTTCAGGGCAGGGAGAAGCATCAGCCTCCTTTCTTCTGCTAGAATAAGGGCTGGTTCACAGTAATGAGAAAGGACCTGGGAGCAAGTCTAAGCCAGCTCAGGGGTTGAGGCCTCACACCACAGGAGAACCTGGCAAACGCCCCAGTCCCAGGCAGAGCCAAGTGCTGCAGGTCCCAAGCACCTTATCCAGGATATAGGAAGGACAAGAGATTTGTTTACCTCTCCAGGTTTGTGGCAAACACTGCAGCGGCTGCTGTCCGAGGCATCTGTGGACTGAGGTGCTGGTCTGTGCTGCTGGGCCTCGTAGAGGGAAAGGCAGACAGAGGTGCAGAACTCATGGAAAGAGCCACCTGAACCAATCTGGGCAACCACAGAGTCCTTGGTGTTCCAGATCTCCCTGGGGATCAGGAGGGGATGTGTTAGTGCAGGGACACAAGTCCTGCCACAAGTGGCTCACTGCAATGCATGGGACTTTCTGGTGTCCCAAAAAGTTTGCAAGAACTGTCTCACAGCAGCTTCTGTCCTGGCCCAGAGGCATCTGAAGACGGAGCATGCAGGAGGTAGTTTTGAGAGGAGGCTGGAATATGGGGCATTGAGCCTGGGGACAGGCAGGGAATGACAATTATGTGAAGGGTGTGTAGGGGGCATGGGATATATAGTGTGTGAAGGAAGACATGAGGCAGCAGCTGGCAGTGGGCAGGAATGATGCGGGTGAATGAAGGCCACAGGGATGAGGACTAGCAGGTAGGGCTGTGGAGCAGGTAAATGGGGTCACAAGCATGGGAGCATTGAGGAAAGGGGAATGAACACACACTTTTTGCAGAAGGTGCATATCTTCTTGCCAGGTGGTTTTTTTGAGAAGGTGGTGAGACAGGAGCTGGAGCAGAAGAGATGAGGAAGCCCTTTTCGCTGGTAGGCAGTTTGACCCTTCTGCAGTGGAGTCCTGCAGTTGGCACAAGTCATCTTGGTGACAGTAGAGCGAGCAGCTCGCTGAGCCATCTGAGTGCGCAAAGACATTCGAGTCGAGCGTCGGGTACGGAAAGGAACAAAATCCTCATCGTTGGGATCATCCACCATTGCATCAGAGTCCTCGTCAGAAACTGGAACTGCAAAGGAGCAGAGGAAGATGCACAGAAATCCCTCATTAGAAGCTGAGAAATTTTGCTGTGAGACACATGTTGGGATTTCCTGGGTCACCTTTCTGGAGTCTCTCTACATACTTTGTACCTGTCTGGGTGGAATGATAAAGGGACCCCTTAAAGAAATTCTGTTGGAACTGGAGATGATGAATCAAGAGCTCTTTAAGCAAACCAGGCTTATAAGTACGAATCCTCTGTAGGAAGTCATGATATGCCAAGGTTGAGCAGTAGCCCAAAGTGTGAACTTCTACAGCACGAAACCTTCCAAGAACCAGTAGAGCTTAAAGGGAATGAGCTGGATCACCAGACTCCAGCACAGTCTGCACAGGTAGGCAATAAAGGAGCAACACAGAAATACTAGGGAATGGCAGGGTGACACTCAACATCTCAAAGAACAGAGACTTCATGTACTTCTGCAGGAAAATCCCCAAGACACAACCTCCCCTTCAGACAGCCTGCTGCCATAGAGACAAAGAGGAGATGGAAAATGGATTTCCTGGGAACAACTCCTGAGTCTCATTCTATTACTTAGTGCTTGGTGTCCACATACCACTGTAAAAATACTGTGACAGTCTCCCCTTCAACCTAAGTGTCCTGAGAAAGCAAAATACCCCAGCATGAAAACTCACGGGGTGAAAGGACCTGTCCTGTGTAGAAACGAAGACTGCACAGAAACTCCAGAGTTCCCACTGTACTCACACCATGAAGCACCTGTCCTCAATGAATCTAGGCCCTTTTCTCAGGCTGAAAACAGGCATTGGCCAACCCTAGTTACTCACTGCTCTCAGAGGAGTTCACAGTTTCAGGCCTGACAGTTTCTGATCTTCTGGGCCGTTCGCTTCTTTTCTGCTCCTAGAAGACATTTGGAAAATATTTAGGCTAACTACCTGCTAGGACAATCATGGATAAATATACCAGATCATGGTGGAGTTCCAGCTTCTGGGATTTGTTTTCCCAATAACTAGGCTAAAAATGGATAAAACTCTATGGATGTCTGACCAGAGTTGGCAAGACAGTACAGCTGAGGGTAGCAAGAACACACTGAAAGCCACATTACAGCACAGTGGCAGTGCACAGGGATCCCTCTCTCACAGGAGTCACGCAAACTCCTTCCCAGAGGGATGACAAGACGGTCAATGTCTTGTCATCAGTTGTCCCTCACAGTTTGACAACGGCCAGTCACTCTCTATGCTCCTGTATCATACACACTTGACTGCATTCTTCTCACCTTCTCAGCTGGCAGCTCACTTCCCTTCCCAGACAGGTTTTCTCCTGGAACAGAAGCACAAAAGAAGCTTGCATCTAACATCTTACTTTTCGCCAACAGAAAAGCACAGTTGTTCCCCAAATGCAGTCACCATTTGGGTTAGTCAGCACATGAAGCTTCAGCCAGTCCTAGCTATCAAGTACGGTTCTGGTGGTGATCAGACACAGGAAAACTCCTGAACCCACCACCTGCAGCTGGAGATCCAAATAGGCAGCCTGGGAGGAGCCCTGTAAAAGGAAGACCTCCCCATGTGTGGGAGGCAGGCTGTGGGCAGTTGTCTCCAACTGCTGCTGACCAAGACTGAGCATCTCCTGAGGATGGTCAGCCTGGGCAGAGGAGCTCTGCCCGCTAAAGACACCTCCTGGTGACCCTCAGTTCCAGCAAAAACTGCAGTGATGAAGAGTGTGAGCTAAGCTGATGCACAGCCACAGCTTTCTCAGGAAAGCTCCTTGCTGACACAAGCACTGAAAACCAGTCAAAGCTATGAAAGCCAGAGCAAGAGCGTGTGTGCACCAGAGCATTATACCCGGTATGCAAGATGCTTTGCCCAAATCTAGACCATCAGTAGCATTGACAATTTCCACAGCAGAGGACCACAGGAAAAGCTGGAGTGCAAAACAGACTCCACCTTCAGCAATGTGCAGCTAGATGACCTCCTCAGCAAAAGCAAGCCAAGCTCTGCTGAGCCAACAACTTACCTGCTGGTGCTGAGGCTTCCTGTGCCTTGAGTACACTACTTTCTTTAAGTGAGTTCTTCCCACTATGATCCCCTTCCTTTGCCTGGTTTTCCTGTATGGGCTCAGGGGGCAAAGCTGCAGTTTTGTTGTCTGGGCTCCGTTCCACCTCTGCTTCCCCTGCCAGTCCTTCCCTCTGCATGGGTGAGCTTTTCCTTGGTGTCTTCAATTTCATCTTCTTTGTCTGTTTAAGACTGAGCTGGGGTGAGGACTTCGCTGGACTCGAGGTCTGTGCTGTGATTTCTATTGTGGCTGGGGCACTGCTGACGTCCCCGGAGTCAGGAATGGGTTGTTGGGGTAATTCAGGGGCATTGTCACCAGACAGTGCAGGAATAGCAGCAGCACCATCTTCCTTTAGGTCCCCTGAATAATTTTTTGGCGCATCCTCCCCTTCTTTCCATGTTTCTGGAACAAGGGCTTCTCTAGAGAGGGCAGAGGAGTCCACCGGTCCATCCTCCACGTCCTGGGAAGGATGTGCCTTACACAGCCCATCCAGACCCTCTGGTTTATCTAGCTCCACCGAGCCAGCTGTTTTATCCAAGTCATCTAAGACATCAGGTTTCTCCAGCATATCCAAGACAGTAGGTTTATCTAGAACATGGTCATTTGATTTATTTAGTTCAGACAGTCTGTCTGCTTTCACTAGAAGGCCCAAGTCCCCATCCGCAGTCATCTGCTTGGATTGATCCCAGCCAGGGGGGTGAAGAACTGAAGCTTCCTGGGTAGAAACGGTTTGGGAGCCCAGGAGATCTTCACCAAACTCCATGTCAGCAGGGAGATCGCCAATAAGTGGTTTATCAGGCAAGGACAGGGGGTCCAAAGATCCTGAAAATTCACTGGAATCCATTTAGAAGATGGCAACTGGAAATGAGAGAGAGACTTTAAAGTTAATGAAAAGCAGGCTAACACAATGTATGAACTGTCCACTCTTCTGAACACTGGAGTAAAATGAGGCCCAGGAATACTAGCAGCCATAACCAGGACACCAGACAGCAGCAGGTCAATCACTTCTGCTTGGGAGGGTACAAAAACCTAAAGCCAAACAGCAGCAGCAGGATGCAGTAGTTCAGTACAGCAGACCTTTGGGAACTCTACAGCCCTCACACACGTCAGCACAGCAGGGCAAACAGATTTGCTTATGCTAAATGACATCAAGAATGACTTGAGGACCAATTCAGGAGGCTCCACACAGCTGTTCTGTGGTGTGTAAATACCCCCAATCCCTGCCTTCCTCTCTATCGAAATCATCTAGTCTGTCCTTTCTCCTGATCTGTTCTCATGGAGCTAACACATCTTTTCTTTCTAAAATACCTTTTCTCTCAAACACAGAGATAGAAATAATTCCTGTACAGCCCTGTAGCCTGTGCCTTAACAAGATACAGGATGGCAAGATGCATTAATTTTGTCAGAGGACAGATATAAACAATGTTATAGCATAACTACAGCTGCTGCATAGCCCCAAAACCACATGGGCTAATATTCAGACACACTGGAAATGCTTAAGTTAGAACTAGGAGAAGTTCTGGAGAGTAGCAAGAAAAAACGCTCTGATGTTAAAAGCAGTCATAAGAGGAAGAACAAACAGCAAGGTAGACACAAGCACTTAATGCAGAGTCAGGAAAAAAAGAGCAGCGTGACTCTGCAGGGCACAGACAGTGCACTTGAACAGGAAGGTGTGATGTAGACTGCCAACCCCAGAGGGAAGTTACAGCCCAATGGTCAACATTATGGTAAGACAGAAAGGTCAGGACCTTGAGATGAGGCAAGTAAGCACTTACAACAGCATTGGCTAAAAATTAATTATACCTCCACAAGGAGACAATTGTTGACAAGCCTGAAGGGGGAAAGGGAATACGAGCTGCAGTCTACAAGTGGTAAGGCAGAGTAAGACTTGAGGTAGCATTGCATCCCCAAAATGGGCTGTAAGTAGACACTACGAGAAAGGCACTAGAATGAAGAGCTGTGGCACCAACCCAACCCTCCCTACTGGAGTAATTCTAATTCTAAATTTGGCACTGCCTCAAGCCCTGAACAAGATTCAGTATTCCTGTCTGTTGGGGATTACTGTGGGCATAACTCATCAATGCCAATGAAGTAGGAGGCCTGAAATAATTCCACCAGTGATACCCATTTAATTCTTCCTTTTTAGCCTTCCCTCTGGAAGGATAACTAAGTCTCACTCACAAATGGTTTGCTCAGAACTAAACAGGACATATTTAGGCACAGAATTTACCCAACTTCTGAAACTCATTCAAGCAGGAGTTCAGGGAATCACACCCAGCAGCTGGAATTCAAAGTCATTGCCTCCTTATTTTATCAACAACCAGTGATGTTTTCTGTTTCACAGTGGCAGATCAGCACTGTTCCCACCATGAGACAGAAACTACAGCAAATGTAACCTTCAAAGATGCTCAGCAAGTTTCACCACTAAAGACTTTGATGATTCTGTTCATTTTTAGTTACAACAGAAGACAAAACTTCTGAATGAACCAATTCCAGAGCAATACAGGATCTAATTCATGTTTTAGGGCGGCTGACAGAAAGAAGAACAAAGTGAAATAGAAATAAAGGCATCTGAAAGAAATGTCCCAAGGATGTGAAGCAGATGAGAAGTCTCACAAGATGATAAACACATTCTTTTTCTGCTGCTCAGACTACAATTCCCCCTTCTCAAAGATGTCTCCCTCTCAGATTTCCAGACAAACAGCAAACCCTACACCAATAAGCAAATAACAACAAGCCAACCAGATGAATAAGGAGAGTTTATTTACAAGTGTACTTAACGGGGCTAATATGCCCCTCAAACTCACCTTCAGACACTTCGTGCAAGTCTGCAATGAACCACAAGGTGATTCTCCTACAGTACTTGGCACTTTCAGCTGGCAGAGTCTTTGCTTGGTAGAAACAGATCCTGGGAACAAATCTGGAACATAAGAAACCCATTTTGGGCATTCCCTCTCAGAGGATAATGCAAGCAACAAGTAACCTATGAACTAGTCATGCAACAAGTAGACCAAAGGCATCTGGTTTCAATAGTGTGTACCTTAACACTGCTTTCTTTCAAGCTTTGAGCATTACAATGCAAGACAGAACGCTGACAAACTTTACAGCTATGACACTGGCCGACAAGGAAGTCTTAAAGAGAACAAGTATTCTGCAACTCCAAACTGCATTTGGGGACAGACAGACCTGTCTGTAGAGCCAGGACTCTGCAGTAAGACCACTCACTTGCAGGTTCTGGCTGGAAGCACAGCACTCGCCCCGTGTGTTTGAGGTCCTGTCCACTATCAGCAGCTCAGGCTGAATCCTCCCAGCAGAACAGCTCACACTTCTGAGGATGTGCAAAGCTAAAGACTACTGCAGTTAGTCCAAGGAAAGAACCATGTACTCCAATATCCTGTTCCTATTCACACCAAGAATGGATACCTGGGGAGAGAGTATAAGAAACATAACTAACAGGACATTCATCATTCGAGCAGGACTCAGCTGCTGAAGAACCACTTGGCTAGAGATGCACTGAGAATGTCACTGTTAAGAGTCTGTATGGGGCAAATGCTTGATCAATCTGCCTAATCCCACTCTGAATCACTTCATACTTTGGACCTCCAAATGTTCCAGTGGCTCTACATTCTGCAGCTTAACATTTAGTTTTCAAAAGTATTTTCCTTTGGTTTATTTTAAACCTGCTGCAGCAGAGCTCCAAGGCGATACAGGGCAGATGAATGCCAACTCTTGATATAAGAAGCTGATGGAGTTAAGAGTTGAGGCTGGACCCAAGGTGATGCTGAGAAACAGTCTGAGTGGGAAAGCAAGGAATGTCCCTGAAAATGAATTCTTTACAGTGAACTACCAGCTAATGAGGAGAAAGAGGAGAGCCCTCAGAACAGGAGAGAACAAAGCTGTCCAGTTCTCTGGGTTGCTCTGAAGTCAAGCTCAACCTGAAGAAATTAGAGCTGCAGCTCCAAGGTAAGAAGGCAAGAAACTCTACTTCTGTGTGCCTCAAGCATCCAGATTCATCTGGGCTTTCTGATGAGCTTCACAGTAAGTTGAGCTGCAAATGGAGTATGAACTTCACCTTTGCTAAAGTCTTTTCTCACTTTCTACAACAGAAGCAGAATGGCTTATTGTTTTTGGCAGATGCTGAAATGATCCACCACAAATAATCATCTCTTTTATTCCAGGACCAGCAGAGCTCAGTCACTGAGGTCTGGTCACTGGCCTGCTTGAAATCTTCCTCTTTTCCAGCCACACACCTGACAGTGAGGAGTGTACACTGGAACAGGACTTGGCCAAATGAAGAGAAGGCAGTGTGCTGACATCCTGCCTGTTACAGCAGGTGCAACTGCTCCATTGGTC
The DNA here is from genome assembly GCF_000695815.1 of Acanthisitta chloris. NCBI lineage: Eukaryota > Metazoa > Chordata > Aves > Passeriformes > Acanthisittidae > Acanthisitta > Acanthisitta chloris. The sequence continues at coordinate 27,790 of NW_008684230.1, forward strand.
AGCTGGAAACTCCTTACTTAGCACTCAGCAACGTCCTCTCTGGAGTAATCAGTAACAGATATATTCTTGGGAAGAACAAGCTCAAGGAGCAAAGTCCCTTGCACAGCAGTCTGAAGCAGAGTGCTTCCCAGGTAGCATGCCAGAGTGTCCAAAGGGCCCTCCCTCCCTGAGTGTGCAGGACTGGCACAGAACACAACACTGACTGGCAAATCCAGTACCTGTGATTACCAGACCTGCCCTGCCCTCTCTGTCAAAGAGGTGACACACAGATCTCCTCTCAGACCTGGAAGCTCAGAGTGACATCTGCCAGGACACCTGAGCACACCACGTGACTCTGTGGGACTCTATCTAGCTTATTTAAGACATCAGTGGTGCTGCAACTGCACAGATCATCCACATCTCAGTGTCCTCGGGTAACTATTAGCAGGGGAATATGTGGCCTACCTACAGAAATGAGGATCTACCATCAAACATTTAATTACAGTCAGACAGTAAGAAAAAATCTGATGTTACTCCCTCACGATGATGTGAATATTTCAGAAGTCTTTACTGCCCACAACAAAACATGTCCATGCAGTTACTGCTTTCCTCTAGCAAAGGAACAGCAACTGCTTGGGTAGCCGTCCTGGATTTCTGTTCATGGATATGGATTCAGATTTTCAATACTTCTAAAGGCTGAGTACTTATCTTTTTTCACTATAGAGATCATTTGAAATATGAAAACCATTAACTGATAACTACAAAAATTAAGACACATAAATCAACACTTCAGCCAGTTCTTATCTAAGAGCTCTGTAAGACCTGAGCAGAGCTCTGGAGGAAGTCCCTATTTTTTGTGCCAAATATCTGAATAAACAGTAACACCCAACCTAGTATTCCTTAACAAAAACAACAGTGTTGATACACAGTTCAATCAATAGAATATTAAGAAAATAACATCATGTCCTCCTACAAGCATGGTTTGAGTCTACATATCTTCATTAACAATATTAGACCTTGAATGACAAATATGGCAAAAGCTAAGCCACTGCTGTGACTTATCTGAGTTTATCCAGGCAGCTGATAGCTCTCTAAATTCCAGCACTGCAAACCTTTATTACAGATTGATAAACTCATCTGAAAGCAAATGAATTTATGAAGAATCACCAGTATCTAAGCACACTGCTAAGGACCAGGTGTTGATCTAGTCAAAATTCTCCTGAAGGGAGAAGAAAGGATTTTGTTACTCACTAGAGTTTTTGGAGAGGCAGCTCTGAACTCCCACCCTGCAGCCCAAACTCAGGCTTCACAAAGCACAAAGCCCACTGGTGACATTCAGAACACACAGTACTATGTCAGACCATTACTGCCTCATTCCTGGCTACTGTCTGCACTTGATGACAGAAACTGGAAGAACTGAGATATTTCAAATAAAACATAATCAATAAATATTTGACACAGTAATGCAAGAAACCTATTTGCTTTACAAATCAGAAAACACCTCCCAGTGATAAACCTATTTTGTTCACTGAAAAGAAATGGGGAGACATGACCCATCTCAAAAAAATCACAAGGTAAGAAGATCTACAGCAGCAGAGTCTTTAGAGATACAAATACACTGTATGAGGACTCAAAGAGCTGGAAATCAAAGTTAGATAAACTCAGAAATGGATGAATAAATAACTGACCCAAGGATCTGCAAGCCCTCTGTGACTTGGAGGTTCTACAACAGCATTCAGTGACCCTCTCCAAGCCAACTACAACTAGTGGTCAAAGTGACACTGGCCAAATTCTTCAGCGTGTTCTTCCTGCCTTGCAGGCAGGACTCAGTAAACAGTCGTTGCATCTCCAAATGTACTACTGGTTTTCAATCAGAAGGCAAACAGCAGTAGCTGTCACCACATCCCCTTCAGGCTAGTCTTCATGTGTGACTGGAACTGTCTACAGAACAGGAACTGGTAGATGGGGAAAGGAAGGGACTTCCCAGAACACCACCAGCAGCCTTAAGACTCCAGCAAAACAGGGTCGTGCAGTTTTCTAACAGTCAGAACACCAGGACGTAGCAGGATCACCTGCAGATTTTTCTACAGCAGCAGCACCAGCTCAGGGTTGCAGCCTCAAATGTAGTATAGGAGTCACCCAAAATACAGAAAGCTCAAATCCTCCAGCACAGAGCAGATGGTGCTGCAAAACAGCAACCATGAGTTTCCTGTTAATTCCTCCAGGAAAGACCAAGCTAGATTTTGAGCTTGCCTTCCAGAAACTTCACCTCAGTTTCAAGAAAGTGCAAGAAGAACAAATTTCAGAAATCTTCTTGCAGAATTGCCTGGAATTAGTTTTAACAGGAGATTCCCTGCAACACTTCAAATGTAACTTAAAACACTCCTGAGATCTTAGCATTATTTGCTGCTAACCCAACACACCTCTGTACCAGTAGTAAACTCTGAGACAACCAACAGGAGCTCATCCAGCCAGAATGCCATCCTGGCAGCAGTGTGAAACTACTTGGATCCTCTCACATCTTTCTGTAAGAGCAGGATTCACCTAAGCACTAAGTGTCAAGGCTTTGCAACCCAGAAAGAAGGAACAAGTCTAGGTACACTCTTAGCCTGGTGTTTGGAGAGCAATTCAGCTTCAAGAACCAACTCCACTCAGTGATCAACTCCAAGAGGAAACTCTCCTTGTGCTTGTACAGCTTTGTGTCTACAGCACAAATAAACAACATTTCTCTCAAGGCTCACCACATCTGCCAAAACAGCATTAAATGCATGGGAAGGGGATGAGTGGGTAAAAAAGCTTTGGCAGTACTACCTGAAGCACAACAAAACAGTCCTGGAGGTGTGCAGCATGCTTGAGCAGTGTGTGTTGAAACTGCTTTAATGATACTGAGACACCAATTAAAAGACAGAAGACCTTTAAAAACCCAAGACCTGAAAGTGGTCAAAACCAGAGAGTACTCAGGTCTCTCTACCTGTTGCCCAAATGCTGCTGGAGGGCACCAGACCACCTGACACAAAGTCCTGGCCCCTCTCACAAGCAGCTACAGCTTTTCTGGAGAGGGAAGCTGCAGGCACAGGAGGTGACTCTACAAAGGAGAGTACCATGGACTCCCTGGCCCTGCAGGTCCTCAAAACTCGACTGTACAAAGCCCTGAACAACTTGGCCTCACGAGAGCCCTGCTGTGAGCAGGTCAGTTGGACTAGAAACTTCTAGAGATCCCCTGCAACTCAAATCTGTCTGTGGCTCTGTGAATAAGCCTTACACAGGGGACAGAGAGAAGATGAAAGGGCAGAGTCTCCAAGAGGATGCATCTTTGAGAGCAAAACATATAATTTTCCTTACATGGCCTTGCAGGGCCAAAACACTGGAAGCACAAGGTGAGCTGTCTCCTCTGCATTGCTGACAGCTCCAGATCCCTCTGCAAGGTGCCTGCCACCAAGTCCATGGGAAGAGATCTCAGCCTTGGGAGGCTACACCTCACATGCAGCTGTACAAACTGGCCCTAGCCAACACTGTGTGGAATGGAGCAATGTCTCACCCAGCCTAGAGACCAACTCCTTTCCCTTTGGGCTGCCAAGGGCTGAGCCAGCAGAGCAAGCTCACAGCAAGTGGCCAGGAGGCACCACCAGAGCCCATGGCCAGCAGGACTGGTGAAGATGGTCTTGAGCACTGGCCTTTCCTGACCTGTGCTGCCAGCAGAAGAATTTAACATAACACACTCAGACTAAAACATAATTCCAGTGAAATCCTGCTAGCACAGCCTTTGCTAGGCTAACAAATGCACTGTCACAGCCGTAGTCTGTTCCATATTTCTCTTGGATTGCTTTCACTAGAGGCTTCTGCTAGCACGTCTGTGTCCACCAGGGTCGTGCATCCCAGCGTCACTGACCACAGAACATCCATAAAGAAATTATTCAAGGGGATTTGCTCCCAAAATCGGGCTCAGCCTTGGGCCCTTGCTCTGTCTGTCAGAGCTCTGGAGGAAGCTGATGTTACTCACTGTCATCCTCCAAAGCAAAGGCACTCGCAGGGAGAGGGATATAAGCAGGTGCAGAGAGAAAGAGAGGTTGTGCAAATAAATATGCATGGTGAGGTGCAGGTTAGCCATCACAGCTCTGTAAACTGTGGATACTCTTTCAGCAAGGCTGAGCTTACAATAACAACATGGCTATGCTCTTATCACCAGCTTTGATCCCAGGACAGACAGGGTTAGGTGAGAAAATGCAGATTAAAAGTTTTCTTGGGGATTGCAAAGGGAAAGAAGTTACAGCCTAGAACAAAAGCCATAGCTGAAGCACAGCAGGAGAAGGGAAGAGCACAAATGAAGAGACTCCAAGAACCATTCCCCAGCACTCAGGTGATAATTCTACCCCCCACCATCACCTGACACAGACCACATCCAGCACTGCCTCTGCCCCACAAACACCTCCATCCTCCAGGGCCTCTCCCCATGCCAGGCACAGACCACAGCCAGCTGCCAGCCCCTGCCTCTCCGGGCCTGCCTCCACCTCTGCAAACCACACAGCAAGTACCTGATGCTCCCCCAGGCACCTCCTTGGCCATGACAAAGCTGCTCACATGCAGCTTGGCCTGGGGAGCCTTCAGCAGATTGGGGCTTTGCCTCCAGCAGCCCAATGCACCTTCGATCCCGCGGGGCAGCACCTTCCGCTGCCAGGGCAGGACGCTGT
>NW_008684230.1:32580-32801 GCF_000695815.1 Acanthisitta chloris
GCGGGGAACCCCCTTCTGCTGCCAGGGCAGGACGCTGTGCCCAGCGACACACACCCCCAGGCCCTGGGAGGCTCCAGACCCTCCCCCAGAGCCGTCAGAACGGTTGCCCAGTTCGCACAGCAGCAGCTGCCCCGAGCCCCGCAACCTTTGCTGTGGGTGGCGACAACAGCATAAAGGGCTGTGCTGCTGCTCACAGCCTTAGGAGACCCCCGGGAGAGCCT
>NW_008684231.1:0-4942 GCF_000695815.1 Acanthisitta chloris
CAAATACTTCTCGCTGGTGTAGGGCTGGGGGGATGCTCCCGGAGGGGATGTATCTGTAGGGTATCTGGAAGGCTTGGGTCCCCCTCTCAGCGCCTAAGGCACTGCTGCAACCTGCTCGTCAACGTCTTCACTTATGTTCAGCACTTAAAAAGAGATTATTGCGCTGGATTTTTATTCTGTATATTTATCAAAGCAGGTTTTTCATTAACTTCCCTGAAAGCTTTCTAGGAATTAACTTTTACTTTGTTGCCTTCGTCCTTCTTTATTACAGAAAAAAGGTCTGGACTGACGTTAGGTTAGTTCTCTGTTGTACTAATAACTTAGGATATCAGGTCACAAAGTCATTCCATGGACTTAAACGGGCCCTAGTATTTTGTTAGAACGTAATTAAGAAATGGAAAATATTCCTCTATAATTTAAAAAAATCCCAAAACCATCTTAAGAACATCATAAGGGAGAGAGGTCACAGAGGAAAAAAATAAACACCCTCACAACTTACTGTCATTTTGTTTGTTAAAATGCTGACAAACTTGCAGAATTGCCTGTGGTTACATTGACTGTTTTACTCATTCAGAGAGGAACCTGCATTATTATTGATAGGGGCAAAGTTCAACACAAGTGGAGTAAAATAATTGTTATATTTCTTGGATTTGAGGACTTATTTATATCTTTTCACATTTCAGAATGGAATTTTTGAGACAAAATACAGTATCTCTTTTGTGTAGAGGAGAGCAAAGCAGAAATACTTTCACAAGTGTTTAAGCTGAGAATTGAAAAGAAGATTTGTTTTTAAAGTGGTAATTCTGTTTCTAATAATTGTTTTTGCATAGATTGTTTTACTGTTTGCTATTACATCACGTGCTTATATAAACAAATATTTTTTGTCAACTCTCTGGTTATTAAAACTGAACATATTTCACATGTGTTTGAGCTTTGTGATTGGCACTGTAATACTGTTGGTTCAACAAGGCCAAGTGCCAGGCCCTGCCCTCAGGCATCAGCAGCCCCATGCAGTGCACCAGGCTGGGGCAGAGGGGCTGGAAAGTGCCCAGCAGGAAATGTCCTGGGGGTGCTGGTCAACAGTGGCTTAACATGAGCCCAGGTGTGCCCAGGTGGCCAAAAAGGCCAATGGCATCCTGGCTTATACCAGCAATAGCGTGTCCAGCAGGACCAGGAGAGTTACTGTCCGTCTATACTCAGCACTGGTGAGGCTACACCTTGAATGCTGTGTTCAGTTGTGGGCCCCGCGCTGTAAGAAGGACATTGATATGCTGGAGCGAGTCCAGAGAAGGGCAGCAGAGCTGAGAAATGGTCTGGAACACAAGTCCTGTGAGGATAGGCTGAGGGGGCTGGGAGTGTTTAGCCTTAAAAATAGGAGGCTCAAAAGGGTGACCTTAGTGCTGTCTACAACTACCTGAAAAGAGGTTGTAGACAGGTGGGAGTTGAACTCTTCTGCCAAGCAACTAGTGACAAGATGAGAGGAAACAGCCTTAAGCTGTGCCAGGGGAGGTTCAGGTTGGATATCAAGAAGAAGAAGTTCTTCATGGAAAGGGTTGGCAGGCACTGGAATGTGCTGCCCAGAGAGGTGATCAATTCACCATACCTGGAGGTCTTCAAGAAATGACTGGACCATGGTCTAGTTGACAAGGTAGTGATCAGTCAAAGGATGGACTCTATGAAACTAAATGATTCTCTGATTCTGTGGCTATTTTCAATGGTTTAAGTTCTTTTTACAATTTTAGAGGCACATAAGGGAAATTACAGGTTTTTTAGTTTATTTGTTGGCCATTTTTTAAAGTTATTTAACTGTTTCAACAAGATATTAGATATATTTCCATTCTTGTAAAAACTGAGATCTGTAAATTTTTTAGATCTGTAAATCTGTAAATTAAAAAATACAATTTTTTAATTGAGTAACAGCCTCCGTTCTTACTACCAATTCTAGTATGATTTCATAGAGGTTAATACCTTACTTGCGTATTTTTCTAACTAATGCAATTTTTTAGTATTACAGGATTATCATAAAGGCAAAATATTGCTTCATACTGTAAGAAGCACAAAAGTGTGTAGATACGTTCCTCCAGCAGTACATGATAACGATATTTATTTCCACAGAAGTTCAGAAATGAAGAAAAATATTGTTTATTTTCACACAGAAGGAGTGTCTCCAACACCACATGGTTTTAATTCCTGTAGTGTTTGGTTGCATGTATTAGCTGTACTGGATATTCCATATGGCATCATGCTCACTATATGAAGTGGGGTAAGAAGGGGGAAGAGAGGGATGTTTGGAGGGATCACATTTGTCTTCCCAAGTCACTGTTAGCCATGATGGAGCCCTGCTCTCCTGAGGATGACTGAACACCTGCCAGTGGTGAATGAATTCCTTGTTTTGCTTTGCTCATGTGTGCACCTTTTGCTTTTACCTATTAAAGTGTCTGTATCTCCATCCATGTGTTATTGCACTTCTACTCTTCAGATTCTCTCCCCATACTACAGGTGGTGGAATGCATGATCAGCTGGAATAGCTTCTCAGGCACTGGAATATTTCCCAGGGAGGTGGTGGAGTCACCATCCCTGGAGGTGTTTAAGAGGTGCCTGGATCTGGCACTGAAGGATCTGGTTTAGAGTTTAGGGGTTCCAGCCGTGACAGGTTAATGGTTGGACTTGACGATCTTAGAAGTCTCCTCCAACCTTGATGACTCTATGATTGTATGAGTTAGGGACCCAACCTAAATCTCTCTGCCTGGCATCACTTTTCTTCTCCTATATGTTTCCTATATCCCTGCCAAGCTGTCAAGATTATCCCAGGGACCTGTCAGGAAGCCTCTGAGCACCTTCCCAGGTTTCAGCACCAAAAGACTTTATTTATTGTTAGGAGAAATGATTTCCCTGTTAGAGCGTTCAGGCACTGGGATATTGCCCAGGGAGGTGATGTAGTCACCATCCCTGGAAGTGTTTAAGAGGCATCTGGATCAGGCGCTGAAGGATATGGTTTAGGTTTTAGGGGTAACAGCAGTGGCAGGTTAATGGTTGGACTCGATGATCTTAGAGTCTCTTCCAACCTTGATCATTCTATGATTCTATGTCTGCCTGGGGCTTAGTTGCCATCCAGAATTAAGCCACCACAAAATATCGGGCTGTATTAAGTGGACAAAACAAATACACTGGTCAAATGGCCTTTAGCACAGTTATATATTAATATAATTCTCCAGTGGTGTAACTGTTTAACCCACTTGAATCAGGCTGCTTCATATGTCTTCATTTTGTGTCCAAACTCTTGTTTACACAATCAAGTATTACATTATTTACATTTGACCTTATCTGTATACAAAGTTTTAAAACTCAGCCACACCACAATATGAAACTGGCAGTGAAAGAAATCAGCCTGTAATGATTTCAACCCTATTCCATCCAAATGAAAAACCACCCCAAAATGATCCCATGTCACTTAAAATGTACATGGCTTATCTAAACCTTACTTTTAAAGTCTTTCTGATCTGTGTTGGTTGGGGTGAGATCAGTGTTACAAAGACAATTTTTTCTTGTTGTTTTCTTCTTTCCTTAATGCAAACTTCTGAACTGTTCAGAGCTTTGTGTGTTGGTCCCATCCTGCTCACACTGGTTGTGAGTAACCATTCAGCAGTTCTGGGGTGTGTTTCTTTGTGGATCTCGAAAGCTTAGTAATATCTACAGCTTGCCTGACAGAGGTCTTAAGTGGAGCTAATAAGTGTCAGAACATGAACCTGCACTCTGATTTGGAAAAGGAGTCATACTTTTTGGTGACCACCATATACTGTGTTACTAAGGTACTTAGGCAGAAGCACTTGATGGAAAAACAGGCATTCCTTGCCCATGTTTCATTCTTAATAAAGCCAAACAGTATCACAACAATAAAGAGTATTGATATCTCAAACCCTACGTTATCTTTATATAAAGATACAAGACATTTAGCTTGCATCATTGAAGTATAACACTGAGCATGAGAAGATGCTAACTGTGTAATGGCTGTGTGACCTATTGCTCAGCTATTGCTGGTTCTGAAGTGCAGCAGTGCCAGCTGTTTAGCAAGAAGTAAACAGTTTCTTGGACACTTCCTTGAGAATTTGAAAAGGTGAAAGTTTACTTCATCTGTATTTACAAATGCATCTTTTAATTGTGGCCAAGTCTTAAGCAGAAGTGTGTGCTAGATGTGCTTTTCTTGAACACCTTGGGACTTCAGTATTAGCCAAAGTTAAAGACTGTGACAACAGACAAGTTTCAAAGCTCTTGTTGCTAACATATAACCTACAGAGAGAAAAAAAGGTCCAAAACCTTCTGCAGTCTTCTATTGATTATCTTATTTTTCTTCTCGAAATTGCAAGAACAGCAGGTGTAGTGGTTTGGCTCTTATGCTGTGTTCTTTGTGGAAGAGAAAGACCTCTTTATGAAACGCTCTTGATTGGACACACCAGGAACAGATTTTCAGTTTTCAGGCTTTTCTGTTGCAAAATGACTATTAGAAGCAAACCTCAGGAGTAAGAAAAAACACAGTGGGACAGTATCTCTTGCTTGTATTTGTCTGTGTTAAGTTCCAAGGTGGAAGCATTGGGGTGTATCCTTCTCCTCAAAATGTCAAGGATCTGGCTTTTATAATTTTATTTGTTTCATTTTTCTTTTAAACCTGGGGGAATAGGTGAAAGGATATATCTGCCAAATACGTAATGGAGAGCATTGAGAAATCCAGGTACTGAAAGGGTTGCATCCGATCACAGAATCATGGAATTTAAGGGTTGGAATGGACCTTACACATCATCTAGTCTCAGCCCCCTGCCCTGGGCAGGGACACCTTCTCACCAGATCAGGTTGCAGAAGGCCTCATCCAGCCTGGCCCTGAACACCACCAGGGTTGGGGCAGCCACCACGTCCCTGGGCAACCTGGGCCAGTGTCTCACCACCCTCA
>NW_008684231.1:5128-10628 GCF_000695815.1 Acanthisitta chloris
CTCAGCCTGTCCTCACAGGGGAGATGCTCCAGTCTTCATAGCAGCTTCGTGGCCTCCTCTGGACTTGCTCCAACAGTTCCATGTCCTTCTTATGTTGAGGACACCAGAACTGTGTGCAGCACTCCAGGTAGGGTCTCGTGAGAGCAGAGTAGAGGGGAAGAATAACCTCTTTTGACCTGCTAAATCAACCTTTTTTGACCTGCTAGATCCAAGGTCATGAAGAAATGCAGCAGTAAGCATGGCCTTGATTTCAAACCCTGTTCTTTTTTTAAAGCAGTACCATGTGTAGGAAAATTCACTGTACTTCTTAGCACCTTGTTTTGTTTGAAGTGTCCTACTGTTCAACTGGGCTGTAGCATGTGGAACATACCAGACGTCGTGTAATCTCGGAAGATAAACCTCACAACTCTGTAGCTCGGTGTGATGAAGGCTCATTTCAACACTCAACAGGGCACCTAAGACATATGGCACCTACTGAACATAGCTGGAGACTGCAAAGCTGGCAAAAAAAAGCAACTATGCTGGCCAAAAGGTGTTAAAATATGTTACAGTGCAGAGTCTGTACAATTTAGGCTTAGCTGTTCTCTAAGAGGTGTTGACCCCTTACCATAAAGAAAACAGCTAGTATAGAAGTGCTCTTCTATAACAAAGCCCAGACATCTTAAATGAATGTGCTGAAAGGAATTTTGCAAAGATTTGCTGCTCTGTATTTGACCTTCCTATTCCTCCTTCAAGTAATGCAGGTAAACTGCGCTGTAGTTATGCTCTTAAGCAATGCTGGATAGAGGTAATATTGCAGAACAGATAAAGCCATTTCTTCAGAAAACATTGTAAAGACAAGGCAAAGAGAAATCTGGTGGATTGAAATGACTTCATATTGAGTCGCACAACATTCTGGACTTGCAAAACTGTGCTGGATGATAGGCAGTTATATCATCAAATATAAACTGTACATGCACACACAGACACACGTTTGTATAGGAAAAGAGGTGTTGAAAGATTGTAAGAGAAGAATGAGCTTTAACCATTTCATCACAGGGAGTCAAGAGGTGTCCCTGGACCCCTGAACCCCTCTAAGTCCTCCAGTAAAAAGGTATTTTGGAACAGTTACTTTCAATGCCCAAAGTACCAAACCGTTTTAAGTAAACTGACCATTAGTAGCATCTAATCCAGCCAGGCTGGATAAAGCTTTGAGCAACCTGGTCTGGTGGGAGGTGCCCATGCCCATGGCAGGGGGTTGGGACTAGATGATCCCTCAGGTCTGTTCTAACCCCTTAACATACTGTGGTTCTGTGATCTCTTTTCCACATTTTACTGTTAGCTGTACATGGTATAAGAGGTTTTACCTTCTGATGAGCTTGATGTGGATCTTTTGACAGTTTCTTATACTTCATGATTGTGCTGAATGCAAAGGGGTTTGAAATAAAACTGACCACACAGCTGAAAGACATAATGCAAGCTGAGAAGTTGTGCTATATTGGCATGCAGGAGATTGGTTTGAATTCCCACAGCTGAGAATGTTTAATGCTCACCAGGGCATGATACAGAAAATGAGCACATGGTTTCCCATTCTTGCCCTTCAGGTGAGAAATAATCTAGTTTTGTATCATAGTTTAGTGGTTTAGACAGTAGAGTAATTGAGCTGATCATACTAAACATCACACCTGCTCTGCAGGTAGTCAAGATGAGGCTACCAAACACCTCTTGTAGACTTTTTCTCTCAGCTGGTTTGAGTGCTCCCTGTGCACCTTGGACATCTATCACATTGAGATGGTAAACTTGACCCTTTTGCTGCAATGATCATTTAAACTTCTTACTCTGAATAATATTTCTGGAGGGCGTCCTTAAGCTTCTCTGGGAGTCTGTTAGTTCAGACAGTTTGTACCTCTACATCCATGGATTCCTAGATCAGGTAGTTGCACCAGGCTGGATCATACAGCATAAACACTGCTGAAGTAAAGAGTAATGCAACTGCGTATTTTTAGTAATTTGACAATCATAAAATCATAGGATTTCTCAGAATTTAGAAATTTAGGTCCCAATCAGCCTGCCCCAGGCAGGGACACCTCCCACCAGAACAGGTTGCTGAAGGCTTTATCCACCCTGGCTTTGAACAGTGCCAGGGTTGGGGCAGCCACAGCCTCCCTGGGCAACCTGTGCCAGTGTCTCACTACCCTCACAGGAAAAACTTCTGCCTAATATCTAGCCTAAATTTCTCCTCCTTCAATTTGTATCCATTACACCTCCCCATTGCAGCTCCTAACACAGAGTCCCTCTTTAGCTTCCCTGAAGTCCCTTCAAATACTGATAGGCTCCTATGAGGTCTCCACACAAGCTTCTCTTCTTCAGGCTGAACAGTGCCAATTTATGTAGCCTGTCCTCATGGGGGAGATGCTTCAGTCCTCTTACCAACTTCTTGACCTCCTCTGGACTTGCTCCAACAGTTCCATGGTCTTCTTATGTTGAGGCCACCAGAACTGCAGACAGTATTCCATTTGGGGTTCTCACAAGAGCAGAATAGAAGGGGAGAATCAACTCCCTTGACATGCTGCCCAGACTGCTTTTGATGCAGCTCATGCATGCTCACACTGCAGGTCATGGAAAGTTTCTCATCCACCATCACCCTCAAGTCTTTCTCCTCACTGCTGGTCTCAGTTACTTCCCCACCCAACCTGTAGCTGTGCCTGGGATTGCCATGGCCCAGATGTAGGACCTTGTACTTCATTTTATTGTCATTCATGAGGTTTACATTGGCCCACCTCTCCAGCCTGTCAAGGTCCCTCTGGACCTTGATCTTTGTAGTCCTGAATTTTGTGCAATGATACCTAAAGACTATGGCTGTTTAAAGGAGTATTGTTTCTAGATCCTAGTGATACCTCAAATGCCGTGTGCTTACAGGTAAACTTATCAGATTACTGTTCAGATTATATTATTAATCAGATTAATGGTGAGATTATATTCAAGAATCATCTGGACGCAATCCTGTGCCATGTGCTCTAGGATGGCCCTGCTTGAGCTTGGAGGTTGGACCAGATGTCCCACTGTGGTCCTTTCCAGCCTGATTCTGTGATTCTGTAATGCAATCAGACTGGAGATATTCATAAGCCTTAGTCCTATATGCGAAAAACCCCAAAGAAACAAACCTTCCAAAAAAGAAGCAGAGTTGGGGATTTTGTTTTTTAGGTTTTTTGGGTTTGTTGTTGTTGCTGTGTTAAAATCCTCGTAGCAGAAGACAGACATTGTCTGTGTGGCAACTGTATTCTCATTTTGCATTGTGTACTCCCTCAAAAGTGGTGTTTAAAGACTGAAGTCCAGGAGAGTAAGACTTGGTGAAAGTACAAATAGTGATTTGAAGGAGAACCAGAGCTTGAAAAGAAGCCTTTCTTTGAGCTGAGTTTTCCTCTTGAGTCACCTGCACTGCTACCAGATCTCAGTGAGCATTGCTTTCCATGAGGACCATTCTCTGCCTATATTTCCTGCCTGCCTGTTGGTCATGCCTCTTACTTTATTGAAAGATTCAAGTCTGTTTTTCAGTGTAGCCTGAAGTGAAAGGTCCAAGGCATAATGTGAAATGTATACAATTGTCTTTAATGTACAAGTAACTTTTCCAAAATTGCCTTCAGCAAAGGCTGTATGACCTGTGTGTCTGCTGGAAAACAGCATGTGAAGTGTTTTATGGTGTGGAAGAGTTTAAATCTCTTTGGTGAGCCATGGCAACCAAACCCAGGATTTATGGCTTCAGAAAATCCAACAGTCACATTTACTGACATAAAGATAAAAGTACAGAGCATGGTGAAAGTCAGCCTGTGGGTCTGAAATGCATCAATCTGTGGTTGAGGGCATGAGTTTACAGTGATGACTGCCACCTGTAATACTGTCTCCCTCTGGCACAGTTCAGTAGGTGCATTTTCAGCCCAGGAAGTCACCAGTCATGAAGGGCAGCAACACAGCACCTCACTCTCCACTTGCTTCACTGAGGGCATCTTCTTTGGAGCAGTCACACAGGTCAGAAAGTACAATGAGGTCATTCTATAGGAGCTCCCACAACTCCCCCCAAATGTTTTTGGTGCTTCTGGCTTGAGAATCATATAGACTCATTGAATTTATGGGTTGGAATGAACCTTACAGATCATCTAGTCCCAACCCCCTGCCCTGGGCAGGGACACCTCCTCACTAGATCAGTTTGCTCAAGGTCTCATCCAGCCTGGCCTTGAACACTGCCAGGGTTGGGGCATCTACTACCCCCCTGGGCAACCTGTGCCAATGACAGGGAAAACCTTTTTTCTAATATCTAACCTAGATTTTCCCTCCTTCGGTCTGAACCCATTACCCCTTGTCCTATCATTGCAGTTCCTAACAAAGATTCCCTCTCTGGCTCCTTGTAGGCCCTTTAGATATTGAAAGTTGCTCTGAGGTCTCCACACACTCTTCTCTTCTCCAGGCTGAAGAGCCTCAACTCCCTCAGCCTGTCCTCACAGGGGAGATGCTCCAGTCCTCTTATCAACTTTGTAGCCTCTTCTGGCCTTGCTCCAACAGTTCCATGTCCTTGTTATGTGTTGAGGACACCAGAATTGCACGCAGTGAAGCTTGAGTCACCTTTCTTTCTGTTTGAGAAAGAAGTGATGCCTGGACAGATATTAACTCTGAGTAAGGTGACACAATGTACAGCCTTTTGGAGACAGTGTCTAGTGCAGGTATCTTTCTAAACTTGAGAGGAACAGTAGTCCATTTGCTTATGAACCTTGTTTTTCCCTGTCAGGTCAGCCATTTGTGTCAACCACAGCTCCAGCCTTCAGAATTCAATTATTTATAAATATCTTTCTCAGCCATATTATCAGCTATAAAAGAACAAAATTTATCAGAGACATGTTGTTCCTTTGGATTACCTCTCACTCTGTGAATAGGAAAGTACTCTGGAGAAGGATTTAAAAAAGATCCCTGTATAGCTCTACCCACTGATTTGGCTACCCAGTGCCAAATATTTAATGTCTTAAATACAGAAAGGGTAGAGCATAGATTTATGCTGAGAACGCCCTCAGCTAAATGGTGCTGCTTTAGAATCAGTTTCAATATGAAACTCTTAATAATGTGAGTTACTCACTTTGAAAATGCAGAGCTAATTTTGATGCAGATTCATTTAATTGACCCCTTGCCCTGGATTCATACTGCATCTGAAGTGGCTCTTTCTTTCCAAAAGGATGGGAAAACTGGACCAACATCAGTTGGTTTCCAACCATGGAAGAGTGGAGCAGGAATTGCAAAGATTTGGACCACCTGGACTCCAGCATACAGAGGGTGCAGCCAAGTGTGAGCATGTGTATAGATATTATAAAGCCCCATTTAAATAAGGATTCCAAAGAAGCAACAGTTAGCTGAGAGACTCTGCATTAGTTCCGTTGGTAGGGTCCTCTGCTGAAATGGGCAGAATGGAGTTTTGAAGCAATGTAGCTACGAGAAATGAAGTTATTCAACATCTTGCACTTTGGCCATACCAATCCCA
>NW_008684232.1:0-310 GCF_000695815.1 Acanthisitta chloris
CACCCCCGGGGCCGGTGTGCCCCCTGAGCCGGTGTCTATCCCCTCCCCTGCTTGGTGCCCCCCGGGCCGGCAGTGCCCGCACCGCCCATGGCCAGTGGTGTCTGTTGCCCTTGGGCCACCACTTCCAGCCCAGGACTAGCGAAGCAAGTCCCCAGGGGCCACTCCAGCTCATGCGGCCCCTCTGCTGCCTGTCTGGGACAGAGCCATCTGTCCAGTGCCTGGTGCCATCTGTCCCCCAGCAGCACTGCCTTTCATCCCCCAGTGTCCCCAGCACCTGTGGGTACCGAGGTTGGTTTGTCCCTCCTTGGGG
>NW_008684232.1:371-2502 GCF_000695815.1 Acanthisitta chloris
AGAGTTTGGGTTGTGCCCTCAGGTCTCTCACTCTCCTCGGCCTCCCCACTCCCTCCTGTGCTATGTGGTGAGAAGAGCCATGGAGCCATCCCGGCACAGGAGCCACCACGGGGCACTGCAGAGCCCAAGGTCCCTTCAGCATCCAGCACCACAGTCAAAGCACATCTTCCATTGCCCATCCTGAGGGCTTCAAAACCTCCCCAAAACCACCCCAAACCTTTCCAGAACCTCAGTCCTGCCATGGGGCTGAGGATCCCGCAGTGCCAGATCAAGCCCTGGGCCAGGAGTCATCCTGCAGCCCTGGTGACATTCAGCTGAACTCCCGTCTGGGCCAAAACTCCACATTGCATCATTTATTTAGCCCCTTGTTCCTGCTGCATCGCAGCCCTGGCCCTTTGCTCCCAAGAATTTTGAGCAAGAGCAGATGTCGCAGCGTCTGCGTTCGCCGCCGCCGTGCGGAAACAGCCCCCCTAGCCCTCGACCCCTGGAACCTGGAAGCCCCTGACGGATCCTGGCTCGGCGGAATGGCAGCTGCACGGCAGGGCTGGGAAACACATTAACTCGGCAGATGCTGTCGCCTTCGCACGCGTACGTGTGCGCTGGGGTGGTTGGGATGGTCGAGGGGGCAGCAAGGCTTGTCCCAGCACCCCCAGTGCTCCCTGGTGAGACCCTCACTGCCTGTCTGCTCCTTCCAGCCCTCACCTCTCCCAGCCCACAGTGGGCAGAGCAGGGTGGTGGGGCTACCAAAAAGGCATTTTTTTCCCCACCCGAAGCAGGTTAAAGATTTAAAAACACTGCTGAGAACATTGGGTGGGTAAAGCTGGGAATACAGCAATGTGGTCCAAAACATGAGAGCTTTACCCCTGAGAGCAGAGACACAGAGTCCGGGATGTGCCATCACCCAGCTGAGCTCCAAATTGGGCCATTTTTACATGCTGGATCTGCTTCAAGCAATGAACTAAGTGAGGGAAAGTCAACTCATGGCTTCAATTCCCAACTGAACTCCCCTAATTCCACTCCCACCAGTACAGGTCATTCCCACCACAGACGATTCCCACCACAAACTTCCCTATCTGGTCTTACCTGGACAGGTAGGACGAGTCTCCCCTACTTCCTCCTGTAATAAATGATCTGCTGCCCTTGCAGCCTTGGACTCTTCCCAGGGGTTTGCCCCAAGAGCCCCACACACTCACTGGCACCCGAAGGGGGTTTCCCTTGGGACAAACAGGTATTTGCAATGGAAAGCAAAAGCCACAGGGAGCCCTTAATGGGATGAGTGGATTTTCCAGTGAGCTGTAAATCTGCAGTTGCTGCTGGCAAACACCTCCCTGCTCAGTCCAGAGGCGACAGGAGATGGGGCGTGTCACAGTCCCTACTCCAGAGGGACCCACATCCCCAGGGTTTACCAGAACGACTCCAAATGTGTCCCTGATGCCAATGTCCCCAAGGAGCTAAGGACTGACACAACCCACATAACTGAAAGAGGTGGGCAGGGGCTGGCAATGCCCACCCTGAGGTCAGTACCCCCACCAGCCCCAGTACAGGTGGCAGCTCTGGTTCCATCACCCTCTTACACCTGAAATTAACCCTCCCACCTCCACGGGATGCAGCTGACAGAGCTACTGTGGGGCCATCACACCAGAAGGATTCCTGGCTTTCCCAGAGGGGATCCCAAGCATCTCTTGAGCATGCCTTGAACATCCAGCCTGTCCACAGCGAGCAGCCCGTGCGAGGATGGCAGCACTCCTGCCTGCCCCTGCACACCCCGCGGTGCACATCCCCTGGGAGGGACACCCCAGCAGGGAGTGATGGGGGGCGCAGAGCCCAGAGGGGCGGGGGAAAGGGGTGGAGGAGAGGCCGTGACTTATCGCCCGGCCCTGCTCAGGGGGAGTTTCCGCTGCCGGAGGTGACACCACCCGGCCGCATCCGCACGGCGAGTCCAGCGGGAGCCGAGGATGAGGAGTGGGGAACGAGCACAAACCCAGCTCCCCTAGCTCCCACCTCCGCTCCTCTGTGAGAGCAAGGAACTCAGGCAATCCATGCAAATACTGGGAGGTGTTAACCTGAACACTGCCTCCCACCCCAAACCCACTCCCCGCAGCACAGCCGAGATCTTCAGAGCCCAATTCCC
>NW_008684232.1:2637-4158 GCF_000695815.1 Acanthisitta chloris
AGTGAGAGGATGCCAGGACACCCCTCCCACTGCCCCACTCGGCCCGGGGCGTGGGTGGCTCGTCCCCACCTGCCTGCAGGGCAGCCCCTGGGCTCCCAGTTTCATCCTCATGGCAGCAGGGCAGGAGAAAGGGTGGCACCAGGACCTGCTGCTGAACTTTTGAGGAAGGGAACTGGCAGGATGTGACCCTGCAATGAAGCTCATGGGAACCCAGCACCAAGATGGGAGGACCTGGAGCCACTTGTAAAGGTCCTGGGGGCAGGGATGATGCCATAGGTGGCTTGGGGCTGGGATGGGGTATTGACCAGACAAGCTCAGAGCAGTGCAGGGGGACCAAGTCCCACAGCCAGAGACAGCTTCATCCCAGTTCCTGCCCCCCACACCTCCGGCGACCCCCTGGGACAGAGCAGAGCTCCAAACCCTCCCTGTGCCGCTCAGCCTGAACCTATTCCTGTCCCAGGGGGCAACAAAAATCCTGCTTTCTCCAATTATTGTCACTTCCCATGACAGTGGTGGTGGGTGCTGAGGGCCAGGGACTACACCAGCCCCTCTGACCCCCCCAGCATCTCCCGACCCAGGCAGTCAACCCACAGCCGTGCCTGATGTCCACACCACTGCCCAGACCATGCAGCACAGCCAGGCAAAGCTCATTAGAGGTCACTTGCTAATGAGTAGGGCTCAGGCTGTGCCAGCAAATACACCAGGGAAGCCGTTGGAGCCTGCTGGGACAGGTTGGCAGCTGATCTGTCACCTGGAAGCATTTGAGGAGTTCCCACAAGTGTTGGCAAAGTGCCACTTGCCTGCAGCTCATGCCTCAGTTTCCCCATGAGCTGCCACCAGCCTCGTCACCACTTGTGCCACTGACTGCCCTAGCAGGCCCCAGCTGCCTAGTGTGTGTTCCAGGGCTGGCACTCCTCTGGGCTTGGTTAGGGCTTGGGGACCAGCCCTGTCCAGCAGGGACAGGCTGGTGACATGAGCTGGGCTTTCCCTGGGGACACACAGGGCAACAGCAAAGCCAGCGTGGTCACAGCTGCCCCATCTGTGTCACTGCTGCTTTTGCCTCTGCACAGTGTACAGGCTGTGGGAGGACAGAGGGTGCAGTCCCTGTCTGCCATCAAATGGACACCACAGCTGGAGATGGGGGACTGTCACCCATTTGTCAGCAGCAGGACAGAGCAGGGATCATATGGTGGTGGGAACGGATGCCGAGGACTTCCATCCCATACTGACGTCCCCAGTCCATACTGATGTCCCCAGCCCAGAGTGATGTCCCCAAGCACTTTGCTGGTGCTGGAGCTTGCCAGACCTCCCCAGGTGAGTGGACATCCTGCTGGGTCACAGGCACAGCATGGCACCCTTCTCCCAGCTCCCACATCTCCATATGGATCCTGCTCCAGCCAGGAAGGAGGAACACATCCCCAGGGTTCTCGCCTGGTGGGGTCCCCCAGCCTGGTGGCAGTGGGGACAGGATGGGGTGTCCCAGCCCGGTGCCACCCTGTGCCCACCCTGACTCTGGGCTGC
>NW_008684233.1:0-756 GCF_000695815.1 Acanthisitta chloris
TCCTATTTCAAGCTGATTTCTGCAAAGAGGGACTTCCAAATCCCAGGGAAAACCACATCCCCATTTCCTATGGGGAAACAAGAGTCTTCTCTTCATTTTCCTTGCCTTCTGCAGGTGGAAGTGCCTCTGGCAGGAGGAGAAATCCCTGTCCCATATCAGTGCTCACCTTTGCTGACCAAGGCAGGTAAGAAGTCTCATTTATTTCTTTCCCTTCTGAACAAGTCATGAATGTGATGCTGCTGTGAGCATGGCTGATCCCAGTGGGGTTCAGAGAGCAAATCAGAGTGACAGGGAATGGTCATGTGGGGGAAAAGCTGAGATATCAACAGCCATTGGGGGCTGATGTCTGTTTCCCCAGGGATGGTTCTGCTGCCTTTGGAGCTCAAAGCTGGCTGTGCTGGCCCAGTACCACTTGGAGGGGAGGCTGCAGAGCAGGAGACAAGGGCAGTATTCCTCCTCTGGAAAGGAATATTAGGCCCAGGGACCCCCTGGGGCAGTGTCTTGAGAAAACATAGGGCTGATGAGTGACACTGGAACTTAATTCTCAGGAAGCAAGGCTGGTTTCAACTATGCCCACTTGGAATTCTTCCCTGCTGAAAGCTGAAAGCAGCAAACCTCAGGTCATCATGACACTGTTCACCTGTTAAGTCATTCACCTTATAATTCCAGAGCATTCAATGATCTCTGCAGATCTCCTACGTGTTGCAGAGTCAATGCCAACCCAACTCCATTGTCTCCCCTTTCTGTTTGACACCC
>NW_008684234.1:0-11183 GCF_000695815.1 Acanthisitta chloris
CCCCCTGACCCCCGCGGTGTCCCCGGAACAATGCGGCTGACAGCTCCGGCCGCGCCGCCTCCCCGGGCAGCTCCTTCCTTCGCCGGCCTCGGCCGGCGCTCGGCCGCGAAAGCTTCAGATGCCAAAGCTTCAGATGCGAAAGCTTCAGATGCGAAAGCTGTCACCGCGTCGCCTTTTCGGCGACTTGGGGTGACGGTGCTTGCATGTGTGTCCGAGGGCAGCGCAGTGTTCCAGGTTGTCGTAGTTCCGTGAGCGATTTTAATCGAGCGGCGTTAACGATCCCGTGTTAAAATGGAAGTTTACGTCTCTTCCTGGAACGAAATATTCACGATAAGAAATCAGAGAGAGGAAAATCCACGTTAATATAACTAGCTATTGCGTTATAAAGCCCAGCTCGCTCGGATCGCCTGCTCAGTTACAAAAGGTTGAAGTTATATATATTATGAAGTTATATATCAGGCCTTACTTTAATTATTTTTTTTCATTCTAGTGTTAAATTGTGTCAGTTCTAATCGCTTTGTGAAGCGTTTGTATTAGAACTGGAATCTCACATTAAGTGTGCCTTGCCAAGAAGTGATTTCAGTGCATCATGATTAGGAGCTGGTTGTGCTTAACATCCATAATAACCCTCTTTAAACAAATTCCAAAGCAATTCTCCAACAGTGAGGTGTACAGGAATTTTCTCTCACTTATAAGTTGTAGGTAAACTTAAGCAGTGCCATGACATCATAGCTAGCAGTATTAGAGGCTTCTTAACGTTTGGCATTATCTCTTAAGGTTTGTTTCACAATAGAGTGCCTGCCTCTCCCAGAATTCCAACCCAAGTATTCAAGTTTTACAACATAATTATCTATAATTATATAGGATGGGATGTTTTCCTGATTACTTGACCGAGAATGGGGTTAGTGGCTTTTTGGTTTGTTTTCTAGGGGGTGTGTTATAATTCTACCTTTCTGTCTTCAGAAAGTTCTGTTTTATCTAATCCATAACATATTGGCATGCTTTAAATTTTTAAGTTATTAGAATCGTGAGTTGAGGGTTGCTCACAGCTGAGCTTAGAGATAAAAGTACTGTCACTTCACAAAACTGAATTTAGAATTATCACACACACTCCCACCCCATTTCTATGTTTGAGAAAAAGCCTTTCCAAGAACAGTCAGATTTCAGAATTCTAAAGATAAATACAGTTCCTCACTGTCAGTCAGGCTCAGTGGGTCCACCTCTTGGTAGTATGACAACCACTTTAGGTCACTTTTTAGCACAAGTTGTGACTTAGGAATAAAAATTTATAGTTCTGTAAAATCTTCCTTCTAAAAACTGCTTCCATTTTCATATTAGAGAATATAGTGCACTTGTTAGATACAAGTGCATCTAGGTAGGTGTTAGATATACCACATCTAGATAAGGGGGGAAAAAAATCCTCAGGAAAACGCCAGTGCACCCTGCAGAATCCCACAGATTCATTACTCCAGAAATTACTCCAGAAATATTTGAGCGGTGGCTTCAGAATTAGGCGCTTTAATGTGGAAATGGTAGATAGCTCCTTCAAACAGATTCTCTGTGCAATAGCCAGTGCTCTTTTTGCTCTTATATGGTAATACTGAGACAATGATATTCAAAATACTGTGGGAGGGGGAATTAAATCTGCCATTTGAATTTTAATTTATAAATTTCTACTCAGTGGATTGAAAAACTACTCACTGAGTAGAAATTAGTATTAGGAAAAAAATACTACTTTAATAATAATTTTGAGGTGGCATCTTTGAAATTCTTGGTTATTTTTGCAGAGAGCTCACTCTATAATACCAAGTAATGTGTGGTAAACTGGTCTCAGGGTTTTTTAACATGGTTTTACACCCTGGAATTGTTCTTCTGGGCAGGTTTAAAAACTGCTTATAGTTACTAAAATGGTAAACTAAACTGTTTGTACAAGTACTGCAGGTTCTTTTGGGGGATGAGTGAGAGTGCTTTTGTTTTTAATGAAGCTGTGCTTTCTTCCTTGCCTCGGTAATTAATTTGCATGTTATCAGCAAAGAGTGGTTTGTAGCAATCTCTGCACGTTGCTTACTTGGTTGGTTGTTTTGGGGCTTGGGGGGGTTGTGTTTATTTTTAAGCAGAAAAACATTTCAAGTCTTTTCAAAATAGAATAAATCAATCTTTCTTTTTTAGCCTCTTCTGAAGCAGTCGCCCTGGAGCAATCAGAGTAGTGGCTGGAGCACAGGAAATATATCCTGGGGAGGAATGCATGGCAGAGACCATCGTAGAACTGGAAACATGGGAATTCCAGGAACTATGAACCAGATCTCTCCTTTGAAGAAGCCCTTTTCTGGTAATGTCATCGCTCCTCCTAAATTTACTCGCTCCACTCCATCACTGACACCAAAATCGTGGATTGAAGATAACGTTTTCCGAACTGACAACAATAGTAATACTCTCCTTCCTTTGCAGGTAAGGATGGTATGTACCTGGTGCCTTCCTAGTCTCACGTAGCACTTTGACTTTGTTCATTTTAAAGCAGAATTAAACAGTGGCTGCAGCACTGAGACATGACTTGAAAATTGTATATTTCTGTATTATTTTTTAGTCTTAACTTGTAACTAACCACAACATTTCAGTGTATTCAGCAATACATGATTCTCACAGTTAAATAAGAATATTGACTGTCAGGAAAGACACAAATTGTAGACACTGATGAAGCAATAAAATAAAGTATGTTTAATCCAGCAAGTATTTTCTGGCTATGGTAATGCTCATATTCCTATAAATGCCTTTACAACTCGGGATCTTGTTTTTGTTTGCTTGTCCCTGTACATAGATTCTCTTCTTAGATGGCTCTTGTCTCTTTGTCATGTTTACTTTTTACTGGTATGCTAGGCTGACCTTTTTCCTCCACATTTTAGCACCTTTTGTTTTGTCTGGAAGCCCTGTGATTTGGAAGTGTTGAACAGGAGGATATGATTTAGAACTAAAGATCTGGGTTCACCTCCTGAAATTTGCCAGTGACATCTTATGTGACTTTAGAGAAGTCACTTAACTCCAACCTCAGTAACCTCTTGGTAAAATGTTATTTTTCCCATTCTTACCTATATTCATTGAGTCGTTCCTTGGTAGTGGAGGCCTTTCATTTGTCATAATTGTGACCCCATTTGAGTTGATACAGCTGTAATTGTATAAATTAGCAATCTAAGCCTTATGTAGCTGTAGTAGTGGCAAAAGGGTACTCTTTGGGACCAGAGTTCCCACTGGAGTTCCTGTTTTTCTTACCATATTGCTGGTGGAGGTCCACTTGGCACAGGAGGATGTGTCCCGACTCTGTCCAGGTGAGCTCTGGTACTTGCACTGTTCTGGAAGTCAACATGACTTTTGGACATACCAAAATCCTGCTCCAAGTGTATGCGTTGGACCTGAAAAGTTAAGAGGATTTGACCATAGTGTGAAGAGTGGTTCCATTAAGTAGCCTTGCTAGCTGGAATATCATAGTTGAATTATCTTTTGTGTGGGTGGGAAAAAGGTGACATTCTTTAGGTATTATGGTCAGATTACAGATAAGTGGCGCTTTGCAGTGCGGGGCTCCAAAACTGGAATAATGACAGTAAACACTGAGATATGTCCCAAAGTTGTTAGCCTAAGGAACAGGTTTAAAAACATTAATGTCATCCTACATTGAAACCAGAGTGATGTATCTTTTGGGATTCATACGTGGCTAAGTACAAGTTGTGAATACATTTGCTCATTCAATATGCCTCACAAGTCAGTGGGACTATTACTTTGAAGTTGCAGAAGCTTCTACAGTGGTTGTCTAATATAGATAAACTCATTTTACGTCTAAGCAGGCATCGTGTGCGTTCAAGCTATAATGGAAATAATTTCTATGTAGTAGGGCAGGAAAGAAACCCTTGCAATTGAACTTTATAATAAATTGCATTAATGTTTCTGTTCAGGGAGATTTTTTAAGAGGTAGTGTCAGGGTGAGAAGTTGGGAATCTTAATTGTTGTTGGTCATGCCTGTGAGCATCAGAGCCACCAGTTAAATAGGCCTGTTTGGCTATACTTATGCTGTAGATCTGTCTACGCTTAAATCTTCCTGATGTGTATAAAGTCATAGTTGCAGAACGCAGTAAAAAATAATCCTCTTTGAAGGGTTACAGTGTTATCTACTGCTGTTGTGGAAACAGTAGGTGTTTCCATAAGTTACTTTGCTACCCTGAAATTTTATTCTTATTTTTCAGGTAGTACACTATTGTTATATGATGAATTCCTTGTGATGACTGTTACATTTTGCAAGTCACAATGAAAAAGTTAAATAGAGCTTGGAGCTTGTGCTTCTTTTCATCAGGACTTGAGTTGGCAATTGCAATGCTGTCAAACACCCATCTTACAAATTTGTACTGTGCTTGTCTCCTTCCATAAAAGGCTGTGGTATTTAGATAGAGGATTCTTAAAGATACAGTAGCAATTTCAGAAGATACTGAAAAAAGAGTATTAATTAAACTTCGTGCCCTTTGGAAAGTGCAGCACAGAAGCATTTATGTGAGCATAGAAGTAACCTCTTTCTTCCAAGCTTCCACAGAGCAAACGCATCTTAGCATGCACGTTGGATACATACTGCATCATTCACAGTTTGGCAGAATACTTTTCCACATGTTCACACATCTTGGTTTTAATTGCAGTAATCATTTTGCATGCAAAATTTTGTCCTCTGCCGTAGCAGGGCACAAAGCACCTCAACTCCGCACTTCAGCTAGCTCAAACTTAGCAGATAAAAACAGCTTAGAGAAGCCAGTGCCCTCAGTGGCTAACCTGGTGTAGATAATTAATGTTCAACTACCATTTTTTAAAATGCTGTAGGTTTTTTCTAAGTCCAAATAGCATTCAGCAGGGTCAGCTGCTCATCTCTTTTCTGTAAAACGTGCACCCGATGGAAACAACGTAAGCCAGAGAGGAATCATACGCAAATTCAAAACTTTGCCCTTCCATCAAATTTCTTTATTCTTTGGTGTTTGTATTGATGGGTGGTCGCCAGGATAGAACTGACATCAAGTCTGGTGAAAATAGTGTTTCTTGACATTCACATACCAGTGACAAATGTCATTACTGATAACTGAATAGATAAATACGTGTATTACTTGACAGGACGAAAGCAGATTTTCTGTACTTCCTAGTTAAAATTGAAACACCCCATGTGAAGTTAAGTTCACAATGGCCCTGTTAGTTGCAGCAAAACTGCTTTTGCTTGCAGAGGTTATGAAGGATGGCTCGGGATTGTTCAAAAGTTTGACACTTCGATTTGGTTTTATGTAGAAGTAATTAAACATCATGGCGACACTGATTGAAACATGAGCAAATTGAGCCTATAGCCAAGTTTTTCTTACATGACTCACTGTAAGAAACTTTTCCTTCTTCCTCAGGTATAAGATAACACAAACTGCATCAAATAAAATTTTCATAGACAAAATTGTATCTACAAGTTTTAAGTTCCACCATACTCCTTGTACCATTGTAGGTACTTCATTCTGGGAAGGGATTGTTGCCTTGTACCAGAATCATTAAAGGAACAGGTATTGACACCATGCAACTTAAGGATTTAATTGAGGAGCCTATTTCTCTCTCCTTAGAGAGAATCTAGGCTCCTTATTTAGATAATCTAATTCTCTAGAAGATCATACCTGGCACCACTGACCTTACACAGCCCCTGGGATTCCAGTTTAGGCACTTACGTTGCGTTTCAAGAAGTCAGACAATATGGATATTCTCTCTTATTCCCTGACCTAAAGTACAAAAAAAAAAAGAATGTAGGGTACAAAGCTAAAAATACATTTCTAACCCCAATAGTGGTATTTTTTCCCCAAAAAAGCATACTTCGGGCATTTCTGTGGCAAAACACAAGCACAGAAGTCAGTATTTTGTGTATTAATTTTTTTGATTTATGTTCCCTGGACGAGGAAAATAATTAATAATTTTTGGCCTTTTTTTAGATTGCAGTATCAGCTAACCCTATTTTGATGGCACACTTAATTTTTCTTACTGTCTTGCAAATAAGCTTACTAAAACCTGTTACAGCAGTTTAATAGCATACTTCAGTGCTCAACTGCTCTCATTCTAGTAAAAACACTGCATTCTATGAATATGAATTTAGTTTCTGCATCTCTTTTGAATTAAGGAAGTACACTGCGTGTCTGGAAGTTATTCACCTTGATTTGTCCTTCCTGTTTGTTGAAACAAACTGTGTGTGTAATGCTCATGGCCCTAAAAGCTGAGCTTTACTATTCTGTGTTTGAACGTAGCTCTCCAGCTGGGGCTTTTTATGGTAAAGTTCCATCTTGCACAAAGGCAAGTTTTTTCATTTGCCATTTATTTTTGAAATGTGCTTAAGTTTTGAAAGAAAGCAAATCAGTTGAAAAAGGAAATGAGGTTCAAGACTGTATGTCACAACAGGTGTTAGTTTTAGATAGTTAATTTAAGCTGCTGTCATGTCACTGCTGCCTGACAGTCACTTCCATGCGGAGGATTTCAGATTTTCAGTATGGCAGTTTCAGTGCAATGTAAGACAGCTTAACAGTGTAAATGGCTAGTCTAGATGACACACATACCTTTCAATATTAGGTGAAGAGCAAGTTGCTTAAGTTGGGTTCTTAATGCTGTGTTCAGACTCATAAATATGTGCCCCTTTCTGCAGAAGTGCTGTACTTTCGGCAGCAGATACTAAACTTGAAGGCATTGGGAGTATGTAGCTGCTAAGTTCTCCCAGTCCTCAGACTAGTGTAATTGTCCAAATGCTGATTTATAAGCCAGGCTTTACCAGTTTATTTTTACTAAGGCAATGCTATAACAGAACAGTTTCAGGATTTTTAATGCAGTAGGTTGATTGTCTGGGCCTGATTAAATAGCACACAAAAGCAGATACGGGTGTTTGGGGATCATACTGGGGATATCTCTAAGTGGAGAAAGCAGTTTGCTGCCATGCTTTTAACTTTAGGATTGTGACCTTCGAATAAATAGTATCAGGAGCTGCACAGATTAATGATTCAAAGGAATCAATTAGCAGGAAGTTTGTGGGACTTACCATACAAACGTTTTTATGACTTCATATGAACTCAGACTTTTCTCCTACTATTTAAATTTGCCTTAGTCATAAAGGTCATTCTATTAATGCAATACAAAATTAGAGTTAGAAAAATTCAGCAAGTGTTTAGGAGCCATGGTAGTATAGCAGTGATGTGTACTCTGAGTGGGTATCTCACCTTGGTCTGTCTGCCAGAGCAAGGTTGTTCTCTGAGTTAAAGTGATTATGTTCTCACCTAAGATGTGTCTGAAGGTGCATTTGCCACATGTGCTGCTGGTGTACTGCATTTAAGAACTCAACTCCAGACTGTATAGATATTTCTAGGTGCAGGGGGTGGGGAGTGAGGAACCTGAAGCTTGAATAGCAACTTCCCCTTCAAATGTCTTAGTTGTCCCTTTAGTTATTTCATTGAAGCTATTAATATACAAATTTTCTGGATTTGCCTCATAAGTCAAGCTTGTCACGACTTCAATCATCTCCATAATGTGTCTGCTTGTTTCCAGTTTATGCATGTATATGCTTGAGCTGAAGTACTCCAGTATGGATATAGTACATGATGTTGGGAAGTTTTTTGCTCGTTTTTAAATTGGGAAGTAGGTGTGTCTTTGCCACAGGACCTGTTCTTGGTGCTTTTTAGGCTCAATTTAGCTAGCTTACACAGCTGATTGTGTCATTTTAACTTTAAAACACTTTGTTGTCAGGTTGACCATTCACAGATGTCTACCAGATATTATAATCAATCTTTACCACTAATGACACCATGAAAAGTAAGCAGGCAATTTCATGAGTCTACTTTAAGCCTTCCTCCGTGCTCTATTACAGAGCTACAATTGTAGTTGTCATAGGTTTTCATATTAAGTTTCTCATTTATGCTAGTTATGGTTTCAGCAAGGGGCTTATGATTATAGTATGTCCTTACTAAAATGAGAATGACATGAAGTTTAGATGTTAGCAGAGATGGTATTTTGGAGTATGTAATGTACTTAATTGTTAGGTTATTACTGCTAACATTAACACTGAATATTGGATTTCAGGTACTTCTTAGTCCGAGTATTATTTAATCAGCTGCCATTTTCTAGTTTAGTCTTAGCACATTTTTATTCAGGGGTCAGTTTTAAGGTGAAGAAATGGAACTTGTTAACATAAAGGTTTCTTTAATTTAACTTTCGACAAACTCAATTCATCACGTCAAAGCTGCAAAGTGTTTTTTGCAGTCAACTAAGACTATACTTTAAACTGCCTGGAAGCATATTTATGACTTTTGACTCCCCATTGGATGGTGCTGCATTTCCTTAGAATATGAGGGACATGTAAAGGAGCCTATCTGAAGGATACAACAATTTACCAATTTTAATACCTGTGTTAGAAGTCTAATTTTTTACTTCAACGTGTCCTACGGATCAGTAGCTTAAAGCACGTGTCCAAAATTCAAAGCTGTCAAACTTCTTAACCATGAACATCTATTTTTAGTGTCTGTGGTTAAAGATTAGCAAAACTTTTCACCATTTAACAGCTTCTGTCCTTGTATTTGCTCTGTGCATAGATGACAATATATAAGCTTTGAGATGTGACTGCACTGAGTTTCTGCAAATGCTCGAACAGGATAATCTTTCCATAAATTGCATGGGTATATTTAGAAGTCCTAAATAGAATGTGCCAGGGAAAAAATGATTTGTTCAGCAGTTTTGTGTTGAAAGTTGCTCTTCAGAGGAAACTGCCCTCCTCCCCTTCATGCACATTTAGATGGATGGGTTGGGGACTTCTGAAATGAGCACTCTGTAGATGTATTTTGCATCACTTTCTTGTAAACTTTCTTACATAGCCTTAACTTCAACTTGAGGTGACTGTTTGCCACTTAGCCATATAGTTCTGAATCTGTGGGCAATTATACCAACCCACACATTTAATTCTTCTGTGTATGAATGTAGTTGTGATTCTGGTACTGGAAACATAGCTCCAGCAGGATTCAAATGTTTATACAGTTAAAAAGAAGTGAAAAAGCTAGTCTGAGAATTTGTATCACTTGGAAAAATTTAACCATCAGCTCTGGGGAAAAAAGCTAGCGTTAGGTTGTGACATTCCACTGAGATAGACCTTCTAACACAGCAAGAGTTCACTTGCTTCTTAGCACAGGACTGATGAGGCACCGAGCTGAGGGAAATGCCAAGTATTTTTAGGAATTCAGCCTTGACAAAAGGTGCTTTAGGAGTCAGGATGACAGAAAATTTGTATTAACATACCTGCTTATGTATCAATGCCTTTGTACTCCTGATTATCTGTAGTGTCATTATTTCAACGTGGCTGATAAGCAGTTATCTTCTAAAACAACCTGCAACTAGTTTTAAATCAACATGGAAATAGTCCCAAGAATTAGAACTATTTCCCTGTTGTTTTAAAGGTAGTTCTAGATTGTTTTAGAAGATAACTGCTTATCAGCCGTGTTGAAATAATGAAACTAAAGGTAGTCCTAATTCTTGGGACTATTACCACATGCATGGAGAGCTACCTAGAACAGTCATGTTCAGTTGGTAGTACTTTTTGTGCTTGTCCCAAAAATCAACTAAATTCATAATGAAAGTTCCCTTTCAACAGAATTTTCTAGAAAATCTTTGCTGATTTGTGACCTACATTATTGAAATGCTTTTAAGTTCTGCTTTGAAATGAAGACTTCATATTTGCGTAGAGGATAACTATGCTCTTTAAAGATATGATGTACATGAATGGGGAGCTCAAAGCAGTGTTTTAGCATTATAAAGCCTCGTTGCACAGAGATTAAAAATGAACCTTGCACCCCCAGGAATGGCTTACTCCTTTTGTGATTTCTAAATTTCAGGTAACGTTGCTTCATAGCTTGCAGTTCATCAGTGTGAATTGGCATAGAGATTAAAAGTTTGAATCACTGATTGCCAAGATATTATCCAAACTCACAAGTGGATAGTGTGATGTGTGGATAGTGAGATAGCAGAATGCAATTCCCATGTTTAAATCCTGCTTTACTTCAGAGTATTCACAACATTGCTATGGTATTTGGTGCCTGCCTATCAGATGTTACCACTGCCAGAAATTAATTAATACAATTCAAGGAAACAAATGGTTTTGATTTTTGAAAAAAAAAAAAAAAATTCCTGTTTGTAGACATGTAGAGCTTTCTACAGTGTAAAGAGGATGGGGAAAGTGTATTATTTCTTCTGCTTCCGGCAGCACAAGACCTTTCACTTTAGATACCCAGAATTTACAAAATAGAGTGATGCAAGGGTGAAATTAGAATCACTGCACTGTGTCACCCAGTGGAGCAGTTTACGAATGAATCGCAAACACCTTACATGTTTTAGTTTTCCATTACTCTGTAAGATCTAGGACCAAGTTTTAGGAATTAACCGTGATAGAGCCCTTTCTTACAGGCTTCTGCTCTCCAGAGCATAGTTAAGTCTATAATATTGACCATTTTCCAGATAGTCATGTGTTATCTCAGCCTATATGTATGTAGCAATGATCAAAAATAAGTAAGAAAATCTGTAGTGAGACTGTAACAAAGATAAAATACTCAGTTTTTATCAGTTCCCCTGTCAGCTACAGAGGTAGCAAAGCGTGTTTTCTGTTTACTCAGCACTGGTTTTTGCAAGAGCACTTATTACCTACCAAATTCTGCCTTAGGCTGAATTTAAGACTTCATTAACAATCCTGATGAGATGCCTTCTGAATGCTAGGGGACAGTGGGGAACAGATCCAGCTTTGCCACTGCTCATACCTTCTGTAGAAAACAAGTTTGCTGTGGTAAGCAGGTTCTTTTCATTGTGCTGTTGAGAAACAAACCTGTAAGGGCATGGAAGCATATTAGTCACTTCTTCAGACAACTAGAGAACTGAATGAAAGCCAGCGAGTCCCAAAAGAAAGGTTGTTGTCAACCAGAGTAGTGCTGGTGACTTGCTGGCACTGTAACCAGGTTCAAGATGACAAAGTGTCGGTGGCATTTGGTCTGGGATGTGGCAGGAGACAAGAGAAACCTGCTTTTTCAGTTTATCATTAAAATTGTCTGGGGGCTTCCAGAAAGAAAATACAAGATCTGATCAAATGAATGTAACAGATTGCTTACCCTACAGGAAGCCATTGCTCTTTATAG
>NW_008684234.1:11223-11425 GCF_000695815.1 Acanthisitta chloris
TCCCAATGTTGACTAAACTCTCTAAGAAAGATGAAAATAAAGTCTTAGTTTCATCATGGCTTGGCTTGCAAAGTTGATCATAAGTCACAGTTTCTGACTCACAGAAAACCTCAGTTTCAAAGCTTGTGTTTTCACTCTTCCAATGTGAAGAGTAACCTTCTTGCTGAGGGAGATAGTTTGAAATCAGTCTGTGTTCTGCTGA
>NW_008684234.1:11438-17704 GCF_000695815.1 Acanthisitta chloris
GTGTGGGTCAGATACCTTCTGTCCCCATTCTGTACATATTAAGTGGATGACTGCATCTTTAGGGAATTTTAGCAGTCATGAGATGTGTGTGGTGTATTTCATCCTACTCTGCTGAATTACTACAGTGCAGACAGAGAAGACAACAGTAAAATTAAGGCATGATTATAGGATTTCTTTAAGTGCAGTACAGTCTAGCCAGAAGCCTTGCAAATAGAAGAGATTAAGGTTTTATACAAACTATTTTCAGTTGCAGAAAGACAAAAAAAATAGTAATCTTGTTTTCTGTCTGTGTAACTTGGGTGTATTGGAAAACATGGGAGAAAGTATCTTAAGTAAACAAAGTCAGTGAAAACATTTATGATTTATAGCTTTTACTGCCTTCAGTGAAAATGTCTGTAAGACAGTATGGTAACTTATTAATATTCATGTGCAAATAAAAGCTGCCCTCTGTAAGGCTGATAATCTGTTAGTAAGCTTTGTGACATTTCCTTTTCATAGCTGAGCTTTAATTTTCCACCCTTCAGCCATGAAGTGCTGACTGTTTGTACCTCCAGTGTTTGCATGCAGAGGGTCTCAGCTCAATCACCCTGAAGCCATCAAGCACAGTCTCAGCAGGAGCTGCAGGCCCATGCCAGGCACTTAGCCAAGCACTAGGAAAGTGCTTTCTTTTATGTGAGGTGACTCTCCTTCTGGTCTAGTAGTTCCCCACCTTACTACTTACCTTGTGCTTGAAATGAAACTGAGCTCTTACAGACATTAATCTCCTTCATTAATCAGTGTAATCCTGCTGTGGATCACTAGAACTGATTCCAGTGGTCCTGGAGGAAACAGGCAGTCCCAGGCTATCAAAGTGCATGCACAGCAGAGCTATTCACAGTGCATCTCTAGTTTTATTCATTTGCCTAGTTTACCTAAACTATCTCTAGTTTATTTGGATGCTGTTAAACTTACTGTTAATCAAATCAGGTTTTATTTGTATCATTGTCCATCTTGAGAGTGTCTGAGTGTACTTTGGTTGTCCTTTCAAGTTGCTTGTTAAAAAGTACAGAATTTGTATTCCAATACTAAGGATTTTGTTTTCTTTTAGGATCGAAATAGAATGTATGACAGTCTGAATATGCACTCTTTGGAAAACTCCCTTATTGACATTATGAGAGCAGAGCATGATCCACTTAAAGGTATGTTCTTATGCTAAATAAAGAAAAAAAGGGTCATCCATTCTGCATATTTGAATTAATCCTGATTGCTAATTTAGATTCTAGGTTCATATTAAAATAGCGGATTAATTATTTTCTCATTCACATGAAAGGTCAATCTCAAGCTGTATTTTATGGAAAACATTGGTTTGCAGATGTTTAACAAGCTTTAGTGTTTTCATAGATTTTTCTCCTTTCTCCCTCCATGCTTCCCTCCTTTCCCCCAAGAAATTCTCAGTAACTTTTGTTTGAAATTTGCTCGATTGCTGTAGAAGGTTCTGCCTCAGTCTGTGAAGACACAGTTCTGCTAGAGGTGGCCAAAAGATGGTGGGAGGGGAATCAAACCACTACCACTGTTAGCTGATTAATTTTCCCTTTCTCTGAAGTGGAAGATGAAGAGAAAATTAATCGATAAATTCAGGTTTTGTCCTTTCAAATATTTTTTTCAAAGTTCCTGGAGGATAATAATGCATCCAGTTTGAGGAAGTCCAGAAATACACTTGGCTTTAGAATGCTGATTCCTCTTACCCTTCTGGGCTCTGTTAAATCATTTGGCCACAGCACTGAGCATACAGGTAGCATATGTGGGGTTCAGTTTTAGCTCCTCTGCTCACTGTACATTAACTCACTCTTGTGAATTCTCTTTTTCCATACTTTAGGTGGCATTTACTGGTGAGCTTCAGGGCAGGGAACCCAAACCATTTTGTTTTGTGCTGTTCTAATTAGCCTAACACAATCTGACTTTAAAATAACCCCAGACTTCAGGCTTGCATTGTAGGAATTAAATCTCCATATTGAAGCAACTGAAAAAATACAGCAATAAAGAATTATTATTATTTTTTGCATCGTTATTTACTCCCATCCATTCTCCATTTCTAGAGGCTCCTAGACTTAATATATATTACAGTAGCACATAAGGGCCTGTATTCTAATTTGAAGTACACTTTGCTAGAGTCTGCCCATGGTTCTCAAGATCTGTAATCAGTAGCATTCAGATAGCATGTAATACTGTTTTAAGATTTGCAATATTAAGCCAAAAGTTGGGGGTTTTTTCCTCAAGCTGAGAATCTCTACAAAGCATCAGTAAGTATGTGGCATTTAGTTAGGCAGCTAATTTTTCTCTACTTTAAAGTGGGAACTGGAATGTTCTTAAATCTGATTTTGCTTCTTATTGCCCACAGAGACTTAATTCCAGTTTTAGCGATTTTATCATCTAAATCCATTACTAAATTCAGTTTCTGTCTATTCTACACGTTTACAGAACATTATTAAGTAACACAAAGGGTTTGAAACCTGTGAACAGCTAGCCCAGTGGTGACTGCTGTGGACTAAAAGCATACACATCTCATCAAAGTCGGTGACTAGGTGCACTGTCCCTGCTTCAAAGCATTGCTGCTTCTATTGGCCACACTCAGGTGCTGATTGATATTCCTTTGGTTGTCTGAAAGTTACTGTTAGGCATAAAGTTAGAGAATGCAGATCTTCTATTGCAATATGTGGTCGTTGGCACCTCTCACATTCCTCCCAACCGGTCTGTTTCTTCACTTCTTTCTGTGCATGCTGACATGACAAATGGAAGTGGTTGCTCTGTTCCCCCTGCCATCTCACTGTTTTCGTTTGGCCTTCTAATGTAGAAGAGGTTTCAGAGGCACAGCAAGCACAGAAAAGACTAATTTTTGTTTTTATTAATCTCATCATATTTCATTATGATACAATAGATGAAAATCATGTATTTCCAAGGGTAATTTTCCAGGGAGAATGAGACAAGACAAAGAAAGCTTCAAGATTTTTCAAGTCAATTTGGTTCATACATAGACACTTTGAAAAATTCAGTATTTTCCATCTGTGCTTTCTAGGGACACGAGTATATGGTGTCAGTCTGCAGTTAAGAGATTTATTTTTTTTAACAGTTTCACCATCATACTCTTGCAGTGAAAATTCTGCTAAGTTTTCTGTTTGAACTAAAACAGATGGAAGCCATAGATAGTGATGAATTCAAAGGAAACCCATTTTTCTGTTCGAGTGCCAGAGAACAATGCACACGCCAACTGAATTTAAATAGAGTAATTGTGTGCTGTTATTTAAATTGGTTGGTTAAGATTTTTTTTTTTCTCTTTGGAAGTGATTTCAGCTGAAAC
The DNA here is from genome assembly GCF_000695815.1 of Acanthisitta chloris. Classification (NCBI taxonomy): domain Eukaryota; kingdom Metazoa; phylum Chordata; class Aves; order Passeriformes; family Acanthisittidae; genus Acanthisitta; species Acanthisitta chloris. The sequence continues at coordinate 14,773 of NW_008684234.1, forward strand.
AGCTATGTTATTAACAGTAAGGCATGAGAAATGTTCCTTACGGACCAAAAATGGGAAGAAGAGATCTGATGCTAGATCAGCCTTTTAGTTCTTCTCTACCCTCTTCTGTTTATTTTGCATTAGTTGGCATTTCTTCAATTTCTGAGCAACTTCTTGGGTTTTTTTCTGCCAACCATGAAACACTAATTTGGATATGTCAGTCTCTCTGTCTTTCCTTTTCACCACAGAAAATCTAATACCTACTAAAGAACCCATCATATTTGCTTGCAGAATGCACAGGATTAAGAATATTATTACTGTTTATTTGTTGTTCTTATTAATATACTTATTAATGTACTTTCTTGTGACTAAAGAGTATTTTGTAACTAGATAATATCTTTATGACAAGTTTTCAAGTAAATATGAGCACACTAAAACAATGCATCTTTTATATCTGATCACAGCAGTAAAATGAAAGTCCCTGGAATTTTAAGCACGTGTTTCAGATTTAGCTGCTTACAATATCTGGAGTATGACTAAGCATCTTGTCTCAGATTTTGCACAATGCAGAACAGACACTCTGTGTACTAGCTCACGGCTTTTAAGTTTTGCATGTCAAGATCCATTTTAGAAGGAAGTGAAATTTCACCACTTTTGCTGTCATGAGCTTGAAAAGACTTTATCTCAAATATGATTCACTGAAAGCTAAGTTTATGCCTGCCAAAAATTGTTTATAGGTGCATAGTTTTGGCTTTGCTTAGGCAAAGTTTAGTCATTACAACAGACGTGATCAAAAGAGGAGTAATTTTTAGCTTTCAGTGGTATTTTCAAGGTCGGCTAATAGGGAGTGTATGTTTGACTTTACTCGGCATTGCAGCAGAAATACTGATCGTATTAAAACTAATCTTAAACCATGCAGATTTCTTGAGATGCTTTTCATAACAAGACCTTAAGTAGTGTTTAAGATTGCCCCATCCATTCCATTTCAATGGAAGATAAACTGAAGTTCAGTTAAGTCATTTTTATAACATTGTTCTGAAATACCTTTTTTTTATTCTTCTAATAGTCGTTAAAACAATTTTGAGAGAAGAATTACAATACTGACAGCCTGAAATAGATGGGTATTGCTGGAATAATACTTCCAGAATACCATTTGTGTACCTGCTTTTTTTTTTGGCCTTCTCCCCCAAATATCAATGTATCTTGATGTCAAGAATCAGGAAAGTCAGTGCATTTGGGCTGAAACAAATTATGGTAAAAACTCAGAAGTGGTGGTTACATTTTGTGTGCAATATCTGTGAGTATTGAGGAGATGGCGATTTAATGGAACTTAGTATCCACAGTTTTAAGCATCTTTCTGGTAAAGGCTGTGGCACTTTGCATATAATTTAAGGTTTGGAAGGTGAGAGTATTGGTACTGTACTTAATTTGCAATTAATTTCTGTATCCTGACCAGCTCTTACATTTCTGCAAGGTCTAGATGTAAGACAGTACTGAACTTGAATTGGCCATAGGGACTACCAAGAAGGAATATTATTTTCTTCTGTTTCTCCATGAGAGGCAAACCAAATTCTTTAGGAAAGTTACACAATGTACTTTTTGTACAGTTATTAATAAATAATAAAAGCCACTGTTGTTTGGCTTATCTGTGGGATAAAATAGCATGGTGCCCTTAGAAATTTGTCTTGCACTTTCATGGGCTTATTTTCCCTTTAAGCTGGTTAAGTTTTTCAGCTGTTAGACATCTTTCTTTTAAAAGCAACCTGCTGGTGCATGCTCAGTGAAGTAAAAGGAAAAGCATTGGTGACTCAGCAACACAGTAGAGAACATTTTCTTTCTTTGCCTATGGAAACTTTTGTTTTCAAACAGAGATTCGTTTTATATTTTGTGTTATGAAGCTCAAAGGTTTAAAGCTATGTGATTTCTTCCTAGAATAATTCAAATGGTGCTCAGAAAAGAGTTTGAGTGTAAACAAAAAAAGCACGGAGGAAAAATTCACTTATCTTAGTCATATAAAAGGCTTTGAAATTGTACATACGGATTGTTTCCTCTTTTCTGTCATAGAAATGTTTTCTGATAAAAGAATGTATTTAAGACTGGTAGACTGACTTGTCTGAATAGATCAGCTATCAAGGGCAACACATTTGGCCTCATTATGACTTACATAATTCATACACAAGCATTGGAAAATGTAGCAGCTATGCTTTCTGTAACTAGGTGTTGTCCAAACAGGGGTTTGTGCTGTTGTCTTAACAACGCTGATTCCAGAAACTTTGCTTTCTCAGACTGCTGTGATACTCAGCCATTCACTGTCACTGGGAAAAGCCTCACTTAGAAGCTTTTTTGCTTCTAGTCAGGAGATCCCTTGGAAAAAAAGGAAAATGGGAAAGGAGTTTGTGATTCTCAGTCTCTTCATGCAACCGTTTAATACTTCCTATAAAAGAATGGGAGGAGCAGACATGAAATCTCAAACTGGTGAATCTATGAGTCAGCAGTGTTTAAAGTAGTCATTGTACTTAAACCCATCCCAAACATTTTAATATATGGAGATTCCTCCAACAGTTAAATAACAGTATAAAGTATGTATTTCTAAAAGTAGATACAGATTCACCTTAAAACGAAAAGGGAGTACACACAAACTACATCTGTGCGTGGAGAAGAAGTTTACAAAAATTTAAATTTCCACTGCTCCTATTAGTAACATGAGATTACAGAAGTGTAGCTAAAACCAAGTTTGTTACTCTTTCCTCATGGTTTGGATTAGCAAGACTTTTAATTGGATTTAGTGGATAAACTGGCCCACCAAAATTTATTTGCAAGCTTTTTATTTTTTTCTGCCCTTACAGAAGAATTCATTGTGAGAAATATACACCAGGCAATTCTGCTAACACTAATTACATTTAGATAAGGCAGAGGGGGCTAAATTTAATGGAACTCTGGTTGCCTCAGAAAT
>NW_008684234.1:17727-30499 GCF_000695815.1 Acanthisitta chloris
TGAATTTAGCTATGATACATGAGAATTATTAATTAGCTGTAGCGTGATGAAGTTGCAAGTTCAGGTTTGCACAGAGAAAATCTCTAACACAATGATCTTTGATACAGAATGGCAGTATTGGGCATTGTATTTGAGTGTAGAGCTAAGTTCTGTAGACAGTGATTGATTACTTGCCATTTCTCAGAATGGAATAAGTCTATTATTTAAATGTTAGATATTCTCTAATTTGTAGTTGATTTTAAACTGGTGAATCGTCTTTATTTATTATTAAAACTTCCTTCTTAGGGAGCTGGAGGCCACTGGAACTCCTAGAATACCTATTTTATGGTTTAAACAATCCTAGATGGCAGACATTGAAGTAGGATGAGATTAGATAGGATTTGTGCCTAGTTCTTAAAATGGTATTTTTTTAAGACATTGAACAACATGCAGTGAAAATAGCCAGCTAGAAAGATGTATGATAGAAGCGAAGTAAACTGTTATAAAATGGTGCTCCCATCTTCTCTATTTTATATACTGTTATTTTAAGTGAGGTTTAATATAGTATATGTCCATTGAACCAGAATTATGTGTTAAAAAATAGCATGATGTGAGCTCTGTAAAAAACTGGTCTTGAACCCAGTTCTGTGCATAAAGTATTCTGAATTTATATATGTCATGAAAACACTGCATTTTGCTTCAGCAGATGAATCTGAGGGATAACAACCTTTAATATACCAAATAGCAGTGATTGTATTTTGAAAAAGTAAGCAAACATTCTGTGTTAAGTGTTTTTAAAGTTGTAAGGCCAAGTACTAGAGTAGCTAGTAAACACAGCCATTAAATTAATCAGAATGCAGTACTATAAAGTGTGATTTCATTCAAATAACCATGTAAATAAGACTTAGAATATCAGTACAGCAGTACATGTACTGACTACTGTGTTACTCATTTTCCTTTCTAACCTCCAAATCATTCATTATCTGAGTTAGAAAATTCATCTCCCCAAGAGCAAGACTGGGTTTCTTTCTTTGTGTGATTCATAGGTTTTAGGCTGCAGTGCTGGGCCCAGCTCCCTGGTGCACTGTCTCCCTGCCACTTAGTGAGAAGTGCTTCATTATTTCAGCTTGGCATCTGTGTTTCTCTCAAGCTATAAGGGGAAAAAAGCAAAAGAATGCAAACCCAGAGTTATAAACCCAGAATTTACTATCTTTTTTTAGAGGCTTTCCTCTCCAGGTGTTGGCAGTGGTGGGCTTCTCTCTTCTGCTGATCTCAGTTTCTGTAGTAATTTCAGATAATTCTGTAATACTTCAGATTCAGTAATTCGAGTGTACAGACAGGGAGAAAGGCCATCACCACAAACTTGGGGAGGTTCAAGATGAGATAATAACATCACATAATTTCTTTTGTTATTCTAGAGAGATACAGCATTCTGATTTGCAAGGAACAGCTCATATTGTTGCAAGCATTTCTATAGCACCGTATATAAACATAGTAGTGACAGTGATCTTGTAAAATCCTTCCTGTTAGACAAATGACTGTTAGCCCTTACAGGCCAAAGAACTAAGAGGTATAGCAAAGTGACTTGTTATACACCAGACTGAGCAAACCAGTGAAAGCTCACAGGTTGCAATTTAAGGATGCCCTTTTCCCAGTTCCTTCCCTATTATATCAGTATGCATTGCTAGAAGGGCAGAATTTTGTACAGTTCCACAAAACATAAGGTATAGCTGTAAATGTTCAGTATGACAGAAAAAAATGGCTTCTATGTAAAACTGGACATCTTGAAAACAAGGACCATGGAGAGAGAGGCTCCCACTAAGATTTCTGTCTAGTACCTTGCCTGAGCCTGCTCAAAGATTCTGTAGGAGTTAGAGAAGACAGCAGGGTCCTTCTGGGTGGCATTCATCTGCCCTTTTCCAGGAGCCTCCCCTAGCCCTTCAGTGCTTTCTCCACACTTCCAAATTCCACAGCAGATAGTTTGTGCCTAATCTGCAGGTGTTCTGATACCATCCATTCTTACAGCAATGGAGTCCCTGGGAAGAGAAATAGTACATAGCTGTATAAAAATCTTTTTGCCACAATGCTTATAAATAATAAGGTCTGAACAAAGTAACCTAAATTATCTTAATCTTGCTGTTTTGAAATTTTAAGTTTGCAGTGTATATTTTTTCTGGGGTTTTTTTTTGGTGGAAAATTACCATGTTTGTTTCCTAAAGGAGAAGAGTAAAACTTAAACCCTATTATTTATAGATTTTCAGCAAAAATGTTTTCTTTATTTAACCCCAAAGGTGTTCCTTGGGACACAGAACTACTGTTTGGAGAAATTTCTACTCTTGCTGCTAAGTTCATGGGCTTAACAACAGCCCCAAACAGCAGTGTATGATAGGAATTGTTGGCAGCTTTAATATATAGATTGCTGATTTGGTTTTCCTTCTCTTTTTTTTTTCTCCCTGTGGTTTCTTTTTCTTGCAGGCCATCTGCATATATATTACCCTTTAAAACTGTGTGAGTCCTAAATGCCCATTGCTTCCAGACTGGATTCTTCTTTATGCCTGCACAAGCATTCTCATTTCCTCAAAAGATTTAAATGTTTAAGTCCCAGTATTTTTCTATATATGCTTCTGATTATAAGCAAGGAAGTATGTTTGAATAGCAAGATAGATGACAACGTAGCTTTTTGCACATTAAAACACACTTCTTCCAAACACAGCAGCTATTGTAAATGTCTCTCTAGGTCAGTATGCAATACTGGTACGTTTGCAGCTTCCTGTAAACAGAAAGTCTCCTTTAATAAAAAGGAATTTGTAGTGAACAGACACTTCAGCTGTGCATATTAAACCGTTCATTGAACTACGAAAGTGTAACATGCCACCAGTGTAGTGAAATGAAATTCTTGAAAAATTCTGATGTCAGGATATAATGTTTTCATGTAATTTTTATTCAGTATAAAGTGCTGAGAATGTTATCTAGCATGTTCTTTAATTTTGTTGATTCTCTAGCTAAACAAGTACTCTAGTTTTGCTAGGCTTACTGAAAAATTCTGCATTAAAGGGTTATATGAAATACACCAAGATACAGTCATAAATTAGTTAATAAAACTTTAATGCCTTAATTCCTGTAAACATGTTTTTTCATCAGTTGATTTGGTAGAGAAGCACTAAAGTGTAGAAATGCCACTCTGTTAAGCAGTGTGCATAGTACAGTTATTCAGAGTCACTGTGAAAGAGAAGACTAAAGCAGTCAGCACTATTTCTGGGTGTCGTGAAACAAAAAGTGGCTTTATCCCATTGGAGCTGATCCCAAAGCACACTGCGGATCTTATGACCAGAGAATTAAGGTTAAGAAGTCTGTTCTTGTCAGCTTTAACTTGGGTCAAGGGTATTGTTGGTTAATGTGCTTGGAGTTAAATATTAGCTCTTTATTTCCCTTAGGCAAACTGAAAATAGAGTTTAGATTTAAATTCTAAGCAGTGATTTTTCAGCATTTTTTTCTAGCATAATAGCTAAAACCTCTGCGTTTGTTTTGTTCTTTGGTTTTTGTTTTCTTTTAAGGTCGCTTGAGTTATCCACATCCAGGGACTGACAATCTTCTAATGTTAAATGGTAAGTGCTAATCTTATAACAGTTTCTAATTATCTCTAGCTTAGCTTAAATCTGACATGTTGGTATAAAATTTTACTATTATATTCTGTTACTGAATTACTTGCCTCCAGTCTTCAACACTGATGGGACTGTTGCCATTTTTCAGAGTTGAATGGCAAGAGCTAATCTTGCAACAGCCTTTCATTATATCTAGCTTATTGGAAATCTCAAATGCTCATAATGATGCACTATTCTTTGTTGTTCTCAAGCAAACCAGTGGTATGATCTCCAAAGAGCTGCTAGAAATCTATTGTACTGAAACAGGAATTAGAAAAACAAGAAGGCCAGAAATGCATGTTTTCTGTCTTGGGTAAATAGTGAACTAGATACTTTCTATTAGACTCATGTGGAAGAACATTATATTTTTGTTGGGGTTTTGGAAGTGTCTTTGTCAAGTGTGTGTCTAACTGTGAAATATGCTGAAGTTAGAGTTCATGTTCACGTTCCTCTCCCAGTAGGTCAAACTTCATGAACATCTGCTACTCAGTGAAGGCATGAACTTTAGCCTTTGTTCAAGGCTAAAGAAGGAAGCAGAGCTTGGTAATCCATCTAAGTCAATAATAAATCAGGGGGTTTGCACACAAATGTTTTCTACATTGGGAAAAATTAGAGCTATAATGCCACAGCTTCTCTAGATTAGAAAACATGGAAGCTGCTGTACACAAAGGAAGTACACTTTTGTCATTAACATGATGGGTCTAAACATTACCAGTAAAGACCTACTGAAAAATAGGGTCAGAATACTTATTTCAGGTTTGAGATTATGTGGAGGTTTTTGGGGGTTTTATAATTGCCTTACCTCCTTCTGCACATTCATGTACACTTGTGCAAATGGATATAGAATGTAAAAACGTATCTATTTTCTCTTGTGTAATTCTAAGGAATTTCAGGTTTAACTTTATACCCAGTAAAGAAAAATCCTGCACAAAGAGCATTTGAAGAAGTAGGTCCTTTGGTACTGAATTGTTAACTTTAAGATAATGGTGTGACTTGAAAAGTGAAAATATCTACTTAACTATTGAAATAGAATCAGTGTTTAGCCCACACAGGCCATAATCCTGATTACACTGAATATCAATGTGCTCAATGTTGCCACATTTACAACAGTTGACTCACTTTATTTAACTGCAGCTGTAAGAGGTATTCTGCAAACTGGTTTGTTCAGGTGGTACATGTGCAATTGTCATTATCTGCTGATTTATAATGAAGTGTTAGATGGGAAGGTATTAAGAGCTAAGCACTCTTATGAGAAACTGAAATATTTCAATGCAGTGGGCATAAGAAATGAATATAATTTTAATTCATTTTATTAATGCATCAAATGGTGAGCTTCTCTTTTTAGAGTTTTGCATGCTAAAAAAGCATGTGGGAAGCATTGTTACGCTGGGAAATATCCAGGGGAAAAAAGGGGGTTGCTATTACCATGGTTGCTGGAAAAGTGCATTTCAGTGGTACCAGTCTGTCCTGAAAACCTTACCACAGAGCTGGAATATGCACTGAAGAATGTCTTGCTGTTAACACTGCTGTGGTTTCTATTGTACTTTGGGAGGATGGTAGCACTTAGTGTGACTGCTCCCCTCTTTAAAAGCTACATTATTATTTTCAGCCTTCAGTAGGTGAGATAAAAATAACAGCTTAAGTATCTGAAAGGTGCTGCAACACCTAATTTTTGGGTGTGCCCGATAGAATTTAGTTCAGAGCCTTGGTTTAGACACCTAAGCTCTCTGCCATGTAACTGGAATTCACTTAGCTGTCGGTGCAGGCCAGTGCAATCACGTTTATTCTTCAGACCCCCTTCAAACTGGACTGTCTGAACTGCAGTTCCTTACAGCTCCAGAGGAGAAGAAGCACTGGGAACAGCTTCTGGAAAGCTCCCACTGCTCAGACTCTGCACAGCCTTTATTTTTTTCTTAGCAAGAATTCAGGGTCTCCCTCCAAATGTACAGTAATGACAATTAGAGCTTAGATGCTTGTGGATGAAGTTGTAGCATTCAGTTTCCTTCTCTGCTTAAGTGGATCCAAGCTAACATTTCCCTGTATCCATATAACTGATGTCTTGGAGGGAGAATAGGGGTAAGGAGATCTGATAATCCAGAGGCTCACATTTGTCCCTTACTTTCTGTCCCTTACATTTGTCCCTTTCGTAGCTGTGGTAGCTGCGATGAGCAGCAGGAGCACCAGACCTTCGTGAAAGCAAAGCACAAATATTTTTGTGGATCCTTGGCTTGATTTTAGTGGACTAATATCTCTAGGTCCGAGTAAGGTTCTGATATGAGCCAGGCTGATATTCCTCAGCCCTTTTGAGACCAAGCACTTATAGCTAAAACTTATTTTTTAGGCAGTTTTTCCTCTTCTTAAATGATAGATCTTTTCCAGCTCATTTAAAGTGTACTTACTGAACTGTACCTAATATTAATATTTGCAGTTTTCATTATTTAAATTAATGAAATGAACCAAAGGAAACCTGATTTATATGTTTTAATAAATTATATATATGATAATTATATATCTGGTTCAGCGTAAGCTGTAAAAAAAGCAATGCATTTTTAATGACTATTATCTCTCAGAAGTCAAAAAGAGATACTTTGGAATGGATTTGCCAGAGTACACATTTAATTGTCATCTTAGAAGCTTTCTGAAGCAATAATAATGCAGGAAACCATTTTGTTGGGGGTGTAGGGTGTTTTTCCCATTACAGGGCTCCCCCTCCCATATATAGTTTTAATGCATTGAATTGTTTTAATGGCTATTGAAACATAATTCACCATTTGATTTGTTTAGCAAAGGAGTATTAGACTTCCCATTGTAGAGATACTATAGCTGCTTGTGCTTCTAAAAAAAGCTGTTTTACTTCAAACAGAAATTACTTAAGCTTCCTATACAGGAGTTGCTAAATGAGTTTCTGTAGTCTTCTGGGCATGCCAGGCTTGAATGGTCATAATGATGTCTTTCAGCCTTAAAATCTATAAAGATGTTATTTCTAAAGAAAGCTAAATAAAATTTGGGCACCCAAATCCAATAGAATGGAATGGGAATTAGGCATCTACCTCCTTTAGTCTAGACTCTTGTGGAATTTTTGCTATAATTGTTTATGGATTTCTTTACATGACAAGTATTAATGAGAAAGGCTTCATTACATCCCTGTCACCATTTGATCATTAAGTCAGGAATGTTGCTGACAAATAGTATTTTATCTTTCTAGCATAAATTTCATAGTTATCTTCATAGTTATCTTTTTAACTACTTGCCTAGTAGTTTTTCCTGTTATACAAGGTAGTATTTTTAATTCAACTCAATCATTCAGTTGAGTTATTTAAATAGTATATATTTGATCTCTGGTATGTATCTGAGGTACATGTCTGAATAAAATATATATTTTCTAGTGATAGCATTGCTCACATAATGTACAAAGTTATATTGTCTTGACATTAGGTGTGCATACACAAAAATGTATTCACTTCTGTCTCATCCTCTCTCTGAGCTGATTTACATTGCAGAAAAGGGGGTTACTAATTTTTCTGACAGGTTTAAGGTGTATTAGTATGCAACTTCAGGGATGCAGAAACAAAGAGTTTAGCTAAAATGGAATGTCTTTGCTGTATATACAACACTCAGTATTGGAAGATTCCAATATTTCTGGATTTTGGTTTTATTGGGCATCATTGCATGTGTTGTCTGCTTTATATTTTCTAGGGAAAAAAGGTGTTAACTCTTGTGCTTTTTCTCTCATTTGAAATCGGTCAGAGTTACTGGCTAACTAAGATATCTAGTTTTATAGACCAAGAGATAAATAGAAAAAATTCTTTATGACTTAATCTTTGAACCAGAAGAAGTTTGATCTCTCCTTTTTTGTTGTTGTTGTAAATGAATTATTTGCCTACAGTGTCTGGCCTTTTGCAAAAAGGCTGCCTTCCTTGCAATTATTTATCTGAATAGATACACTAATTATGTCTATGTTAAATATATATAAACTATATGTGTAGCTAAACCTGTAATTAAATTTCTATAATGTGCATATTTATACTGACCCCACGCTCTGAGCGTGCATGTTCTGTAAGGTGTAAAACATTATGTGCATGTCGTTTTAATAAATATAGAAATACTGCATTTTTCTAGACCCAAAGTGGCAGAAAATCTCTGCCCAGCCTAGTTTTCAATCTAAATGGGCAAGACAGATAAATTTCAGGGAAGAAGGTTTGCCATACAAACAAAGTAAATGATGATGTGACAATATCAAGTACAGGTTTTTTTTCCTGGTTTCTGATTTCATGGTTTTGTTGAAGCAAAAAATACACAGATAATTTTGGTACACCATTGTTAATTTATTTAGATATACACATATATATAAAATACTGCAGCAGCTACCCTTTTGCATTGAATTGCATTGGGGATTTTTTTTAACATTTTAATAGCCCTTTTGTGTTTCTCCTTGAAACTACTGTTTCCTATATTTGAATGCACAAAGGAAAACACTTCAGGTGCTCTGTAACAAAATACTTTACTGCATATCAGCTTGTCAGCTATGAAGATGTAAGACAATAGCTTAGTTGGCTTGGTGGGCAGAAGAGAAGAAAAACAGTGTACTGAGGCTTGTGCCAAAAGATGCTTCTTGATACGTATTTGTATGTTGTCCTTTGAGAGAGAACATGGCACTGCAGACACTGCTGTGGGTGTGATGCACTTGAATTTTCCTTTGTTACTCTAGTTTTATTTGTGGATGGAATAAATAAAAAAAACCCCATATGGGGTTTAGGCAAGGGCTTAGCTCCTTCTAATACTACGTGGGAGTCACTTTGGCCAGGAGTCAGAAAAGATTTGTACATGCTGCAACACTGGCATGGAACTCGGTGTCTTGTGAGTGTCTGGCTTCAGAGGGAAAACAGGTTTGGAGTTCAGTGTTAGTCTCCCCTTGCAAGAGCACCAAGAGAACTGATCACACAGAATACTATGTTTGGTGGATTCTGTTTTGATGTCAGAAATACGAACGTAGGTGATTCTGCTTGATTATATACCTGGGTATTTAACCCAGTCTCTTCTGGGATTTAGTCTCTCTTGGAAAATGTTTTCTTCTGTTTTGGCTGATGAGTAGAAAGTTGGAGGATCTGCAAACACTAAGCAAAAGACTGTTTTCAGCAATAATAATTATTTCAGATGGAAGAGAATAAATCTGAAAGTGAATTCAGTGCAAGCTGGATAGAAAGATGACAACTTTTTCTGTATAAAATAGCAATTCTAGGGGAGAAAAAACAGATTTTCAAAATTCCATAAGAGATCCACTGAATTTCTAGTAGGAGGGGATCAAGATAACAAAGGAAAAGTAATATACTTACTAAAATTTTTTAAAACCCCTATTCAAATAGGAGGTGCCAGGATACAAGTATTTCATAACACAAGAACAGAACAGTGAATGACATTTATGAATCACTGATTTTTATGAGGCTGTGTGTGTTTCAGTGGCCCAGAACAGCAGTTGCTTTGCAGGAGAGATGTATGGATGGATGCCTAGTAAAATAAAAACAACAATGCCAAGACACAGAAGTCTGTTCATAATTTTGCTGTAACATTATGGTTTATAGTAACATGTTCTATTTGGATGCTTAACTATGATGCGTAGTGATTAAAGTAATTTTTCTCAGATACAAAGTCTGTGAAACAGGAATAGAAAATACTTGGTGGAAACACAACTAAGAAATTACACACAGCTTAATAGTTTCTGTATTAGTAGTCTGTCTGTTTATAGTTTCCTGGCCTTCAGGCAGAGAAGCGATCAGTATGGTCTTTGAACTGGAGCTGTAAGCGTGGTCTCTTTAAGGATCTTGCAAAACTCAAAAGTTAGGAAAATCTTGGGTTTACTTGCAGTCTGTCAGAAATTGTTGCTTTGCCTTTGTGCAGTGTTTTTGATACAATGCTATTTCTTGTGACTTGTGCCCTGATTTCGTTTGCTACCACAAGGCGTCTTTTGTTTCAAACAAAACCTTGCGGTTAATTTTCTGCTAGGTCTTTTCATGAAAAAGGAAGGTCACGGCTTACAGCATTTGCATTGTCACTGCAGAGGACTGTACAAACTGTTCCATGGACCAGGATGTTTCTGTGATTAATTTAACACTCGCTACATGCTTTTTAAAGTAATATTTTCCTTTCTCTACTTTCAGCACCCTGTGAGTGTTATTTAGGCACTTGTGTAAGATAGAAATCACATTTGTGAGGATGAATTGCAAAGTTACCGTAATTTATTCATCCATAATTAACATGAAGTTAAGATCAAGTCTAAAGACGAGTTGAAATACTTGAAAGAATGTTCTTTACAGCTGGTACTAATGTCAATTTAGTAGTAAAATAATATGATATTTAAGTGAGACTTCAGTTTAATGCATTCTCATCTACAATTATCAGTACCAAGTACCGATGCAGTTTTTTTACTTAGCTCTTACCCACATAGTTCTCTGTATCTTAAATAATTTAGTATGTGGGCATGATGCAGTTACTTGACATTTTACAATTTGTCCTTTGTTTGCATGCAGCAAGGAGTTATGGGCGAAGACGAGGTAATTCACTTCTGTTTGTTACAGTACAATTAATTCTGATCTGTTACTGATCATTATGATTAATTAATCCAGATTGTTGATTATAAATGCTTATCTGCATGTTGTCTTAGTTTGGGGAAGATGGAGGGTGTGAGGGAAGAAGGGGTGCAGTCTGGATTGGTATGATCATTGATCTCTTAGTTTGAATTACAAATCCTTTAATCAGTTAAAAACTGTAGTTCTAATCATAATTTAGTTAATGCTAATGGCTACTGCTTGCAGTCATTGTGCTCTTTATAAATATACAGTTTGCTAGTTGTCCTAACTCATCTTCTTTTGCTTCTGTAGAAGCAGTAGTGTACACAGTAAAATCTAAGAGCTTTTCATAAACTTAGCAAGAAATCTTGTAGACAGCTCTTAGAAATAGTGAACAGATCTTTATAGTATAAGCCAGTACATGCTCACTGACCTCGGAAAAACTGTACTGTTTTAACTGTACTCAGATGTGACCTGTGGTTATAAACCCCTTGTAAAGCATGCAGAAAAAACCCACCAAGATCTTTAGTAACTTCCAGTATTCACCACATACACATGAGTTTGTGTGTCTCTCTTGATCTCCACATTGGTTCGTAGCTGATTGCATGGTAGTCATCATGTAGAGAGAAATTATGTTGTAGACCTGATGTTTGCAGCCCAGAAAGCCAAAGAGCGTGGCCAGCAGGTCAAGGGAGGTTGTTCTGCCCCTCTACTCTTCACTCCCCTACATTGTGTCCTCAGCACAGAAAAGACAGGGGCTTGCTGGAGTGAGTCCAGAGAAGAGCCACCAAGATGATGAGAGGAAAGGCTGAGAGAATTGGGTTTGTTCAGACTGGAAAAGAGAAGGCATAGGGGTGACTTTACTGCAGCTTTTCACTACCTGAAGGGAGCCTACAAGAAAGGTGGAGAAGGACTTTTTACAAGAACATGTAATGACAGGATAAGGGGGAATGACTTCAGACTAAAAGAGAGTAGGTTTAGATTAGATATTAGAAGGAATAATATTTTTTTGCGGTGAGTGTGGTGAGGAGCTGGAACAGGTTGCCCAGAGAAGTTGTGGATGCCCCATCCCTTGGAGGTGTTCAAGGCCAGGCTGGATGCAGCTCTGAGCAGCTTGGTGTAGTGAAAGGTGTTCCTGCACACAGCAGGGGGGTTGGTCCTAGATGACCTTTAACATCTCTTCCAACCCAAACCATTTTATGCTTCTATTACATGGTTCTATGGTCATGGTCAATGGATGTAACAGTACAATCATTTTGACAATTCCTGGCAGATTCTGCTTATTTTTTCAGTCACAAAACAAGAAGGAATAAGTGTGTAGAAGGGCTTATCCTTTTAATTCACAGTCACCAGGAAAAATGGGAAAACCTATTGAAATGTGAAAGCAAAAAGCTCTGTTTGAGAGACATTTAAAAGTGATGAGGGTGGGGAAGGAAGTATTAGGAGTCATATAGACCATGTTACTCTAAAAGTGTTGATCCATTGTTCTCCATGTCATCTTAGCTCTCTGAATAGCTACAGTGCTTTTGGCAAACCTTTACCAACGTTAAAGTAAAACTGAGCTCTCTGGTAACGCTTCAGAACGTGTTCTGATCATCTGATTTGTACAAAACCCAATTGTCACTGTTCATAGATTTAAACATTGGTCTGTGGGTAAAAAATAAATTATTCTGAGGATTATTCTTTGACTCTTCCCTCCTGTACACTTGTCTATATTCTAAGTTGGAGTTGTCTAAGAAGGACTTTTGCAGGAACACAAAAACCATGATTTTCTGAGTCCAAAGAGACACCTTCCTTGAGTATAAATTGTGTGGTTTAAGAAAAAAAAGAAAAAAACACCCTCTTATTTGTGACAATATTCTGATGCCAACGAATTTATTGAAATTGTTTCTTTTTCCTGCAGTATAGAAACTTGCAGAGGTAAAGAGCAAAACTTTGTGCTTCTTAGAAACCAAGCTAAATTACAGTCATTTTAGATTTAAAATGTTAAGAATAACTCTCATATTAGTGCAAAGTCTTAAAAATTCTACTTTTTAGTTTTTCTGTAAGTTCCTCCAATTTGAGTCTTATTTCATTATCCACTTTTTTCTGTCACTGTCGCTATGATAACAGCTCCATCTTCTCCATTATTCACGTTAGTAATTCAGAAACTTGTATCTCCCTTTCTTGGTTGTGTAACCAAATCTGTTCGTATACATCTTTAAGATCTGATCATTCTTACTAGTCTTCATAACTGAAATTTGTACCCACATCACTCTGCTATCACAGTCTTCATACATGATCTTGCTGCTCTTTAGACTAAATAGATGATTTACAAGAAGAACCTGCCTGGCTGCTTCTTCCAACTGCATTAGCTGTCTGTTTCTCCCTTGCTTCCTCACTTTTCTGCCCCATTGAGCACCAGCTACACGATTCTGCTTTCAAAGGCACTCTGCTCATCTGGTACTGAGCTGGTGAATGCATCCTTCTGATAGCAAGCAAGGATGCCATCACTTGCTGCCCACTAGTCATTCTCAAACTTGCCTATCCCCATTTTTAATGGAAAGGAGGAGCCTGGCATGGCTTTGTGTTTGCTGTACTCACTCCATC